>NC_079223.1:13769304-13859871 GCF_029633865.1 Lampris incognitus
GGTTCCTCTATTCTATGTCCAACACATGATCCATAGGGGCGTCCAGGCAGAGTAGCGGTCTATTCTGTTGCCTACCAACACAGGGATCACCGGTTCGAATCCCCGTGCTACCTCCGGCTTGGTCGGGCATCGCTACAGACACAATTGGCCGTGTCTGCGGTTGGGAAGCCGGATGTGGGTATGTGTCCTGGTCGCTGCACTAGCGCCTCCTCTGGTCGGTCGGGGCGCCTGTTTGGGGGGGGGGCTGGGGGGAATAGTGTGATCCTCCCACACACTACATTCCCCTGGCGAAACTCCTCACTGTCAGGTGAAAAGAAGCGGCTGGTGACTCCATACGTATCAGAGGAGGCATGTGGTAGTCTGCAGCCCTGCCCGGATCAGCGGGGGGGTAATTGGCCAAGTACAATTGGGGAGAAAAGGGGGGGGGGACCCAAAAAGAAAAAAAATGCAGGGGTGTACAGAAGTAAAAACTACTCCCGACTAGCTGAATTGAGACGTGACATTCTTTTTGCCCCAATGAGGGCAATACATCTGAACACTTTTAATACCCCTGCTTCCTTTGGTGTTCTCCTTCGTATGTCCGCATGAAAGATACTTAAAGAGATGGACAGTTTGTCCAATCAGCAACGATCCTTGTCGATAGGCGCCCACCGGCAGGAGTTCATGTTGTGTTTTTCTGATTTGTGGTTGTGTTTTCTCTTTCGTTGCTTTGATCTGCAGTTTGCCGTTGTGTTTCCCTACTTGTTGTTGTGATTTGCACTTCAGGGCCACCGTAGTCTCCATCCAGTCTTTCTCCCTCGAAAGGTAAAAACTCACATAGAAACTGAATGGAAACCTCGCTAATGAGGATAATCAGGAAGAGAGGATGGACAGCTACAGAGTTAAAGTGATGGTTTCCAACAGAAAAGCCCCTGTTAGACATAGTAATGACAACTATTACACACATTAAACAGTTTCCAACACAATTCAGATCAGGACTACAAGAACCAGTGGTCTGACTGATATGATTCATGTTCACTTTTACAAATGCAAAATATTTGCAGTACACATTCAACACCTTATTGTGTTAAACTGATTGTTATATCTATGAAAAAGGTCCAAAGACCTCTACACAGCAAGCAGGCATGTTGCCCTCTCTCTCTCTCGCTCTCTCTCTCTCCCCTCCGTCCTGTCTACAGACGCCTGTGGTAGTCAAGATGCCAGACACCTCCGCTGCCAGCCTTGATGTCATTTTGACTTCAGACGGCTCATCAAGATGAGTGACAAGTGTTGGGGCAGAATTTTGCCCATAATGTGAGGGCAGGAGGGCAGGACTTGCAAAACACTTTGCAGCTTCAAGGCTAAGCGTTGCATATTGTGGCCTTAAATAGTGTCATGTGCAAAGTGACAGGAGTGATGGAGGAGAACGGCAGACGAACGCACAACAAATTCCCTGTTTAAACGGACCGGATGCCCTGGCTTCTAGTTTGTCACAGCAAGTTACTCGTGCCTTTACGACAGCTGCCATGCCTGCTCCTTTACTCAAACCATAGACTGTATAAAAAAGGTGGACGCAGTGCCTGTGATGTCACCCGTTGGTTTCTGAGGGGGCATTTGGAAGGCTAAAGTTTGGCTTTATGCCCACCACTGTCTTATTAGTCGTTGGAGCGAGAAAGTCCAAATTAGGGCAATGGGGTGGAGCTAGGGTAGGACCTTGGTGACAGACAGGTTGACAGACCTGTCAACACGGGGTGTCTGGGTAGCGTAGCCGTGTATTCCATTGCCTACTAACACGGGGCTCGCCGGTTTGAATCCCTGTGTTAGCCCCGGCTTGCTCGGCGTCCCTACAAACACAGCTGGCCATGTCTGCAGGTGGGAGGCTGGATGTGGGTGTGTTTTGGTCGCTGGATCAGCGCCTTCTCTGGTCGGTCGGGGCGCCTGTTCAGGGTGGGGGGACTGGGGGGATAGCGTGATCCTCCCACGTGCTATGTCCCCCTGGACAAGGTCCTCACTGTCAGGTGAAAAGAAGCGGCTGGTGACTCCACATGTATCGGAGGAGTCATGTGGTAGTCTGCAGCCCTCCCCGGATCGGCAGAAGGGGTGGAGCAGCGACTGGGGTGGTTCGGAAGAGTGGGGTAATTGGCTGGATACAATTGGGGAGAAAAAAAAGGGGGGAACCCCCCCCCCCAAAAAAAAAGAAGTTGGGAATTCTCTCGCTGATTCATTGATGTTAGAATTTTTTTTTGGAGCCAGCCACCTAGTGGCCCATCAGAACTGCAACCTAAGGTACCTCCACATTGGCTTCAAATTCTAGCCACGGTTATTGCCAACTGGGTCCAACACGAAGCAATTCTGGCAACACATTGCCAAACTCTGTTCATTTCTCTGAGAGGGAGTTATGCAGGAGACTGGGAGGTGATTTGCCGTTATGGGCCGTGCAGCGACCAGTAAATATAGTGAGAAAAGAACTTCTGGGCAACACCTGCATCGTATCACCTGGCAACAGCCAATCAGATTCCAGTGTTTCATTCCTTACCTAACACGCTGAAACCATAGAACAAAAATTTGGTTCCCACTAAAACAAAAACGGCCCTGTGTGATGGCCTGGCGGCCTGTCCAGGGTGTCTCCCCGCCTGCCGCCCAATGACTGCTGGGATAGGCTCCAGCATCCCCGTGATCCTGAGAGCAGGATAAGCGGTTCGTATAATAGATGGATGAATGGGTAAAACAAAAAATGGATGAGTAGATCATCATTAATGGCTTGTGGATTCCCAGTATTATACAATGTTTATCCTCTGGACTGTCACAAATTAACACAGAAAGAATGACGAAGAGGGGGCTCGAGCAACAAACACACTGATCAAGTCCATATGAACTGATGAATGTTGAACACGTTGAAGCTACTTTGAAGAAGCAAAACACAGAGGGATTCACCCACGAGCTGTCAACACCAGCAACTTTAATGATGCCAATGATTCAGAGAACGCTCCCACTAAATACAGAGTTTAATACGACAGAATGACACGAGCGACTCGTCAAAATCACAGGAAACCCA
Organism: Lampris incognitus; assembly: GCF_029633865.1. Lineage (NCBI taxonomy): Eukaryota > Metazoa > Chordata > Actinopteri > Lampriformes > Lampridae > Lampris > Lampris incognitus. The sequence continues at coordinate 13,772,339 of NC_079223.1, forward strand.
TGAGGTCACGCCTTCATTACAAAACCATAGCAGCCTGATGATGACTTCACTAATGCTGAGCAACAGTTTATGAACCCTCGCTTTCTGATTGTAACACAAACGACGACTAACGATCTCAACAATTAACAACACGTAAAACATCTGCTTGGATCGACCCAAAAGAAAATCGTGCGTCATCCAGAAACTCGTCTGCGCTGACACGGGTTTACTGAATGCTAACCACTGTTAGCCTCCATCTGTCTACACAACTAGGAAAAACAAGTGGTCAGCCACCAGGAAGGTGAGCTCCTGGTAATAGAGTTGGTCCTATGCATTCACAGCACCTTGAATTTCATCCAGTGTAACCAATAATATAACACTGAATAACTGCAAATACACACACACACACATTCATAAACACACACACACACACACGTCTGTCTAGGTCTTTTACCTCAAACACACACACACACACACACACACACACACACAGGTTTGTGTGCACACACACGCTTGCACATGCACGTCAATAACTTAGATTTCTCATTAAAAGGAAGTTATTTAGGTAGGTGGTGGGTCTGGGGATAATTTGATGTCACCTCTAATACCAGGAGAGGGACACAATGTCCCCGGCAGCGCCTTCTCTTTACATGTGGAAAAGGCATTGAAGGGACATATTAATGACAATGCAGCATGTGCCAGCAATGGCTGACTGTCTGGAGATGTATGGTGCAAGCCGGGCCAGCTTTATTCACACCACTGGGTTATTTACCTGTTATTTTTTTTCTATTACCAGGGCAGTTTTTATTGCGGAGGGAACCGGGAAGATGTAATTGCCTACCAGGTATCTGCTTGCATTATCAGGCCTAGCATGGCATTAACTGTAAATAGATAAAGAACATTATGCTGCCAATGTGTGTGTGTATGTGTGTGTGTGTTATTTTATTTATTCCAGAGTCTGGTTTAAGACTGATAGTATATACAAATCTATTGTGAGTTTAGAATGAGATACATGCCAGACAATGGGATAAGCAGGATCTCCAGAAGTGACTTTGTGTGTGTGTGTGTGTGTGTGTGTGTGTGTGCGCGCAGACGTATGTGTGTAATAAAATGTGCTTTAGAGAGGAATGCATGGTACGATATAAGTTTCTTTGTAGGAAAGGAAAAATGCGGGTATGCCACAAGCATATCTCCACCATACAAGGCAAGCTCACAAGGGAGATTCGGCGGCTCTAGTAAGAACAACAGGATACTCATATCTAAGCACTCCTCTCTCTCTCTCTCTCTTTCTCTCTCTCTCTCTCTCTCTCTCTCTCGCTCTCTCTCTTTCTCTCCCTTCCAGTCTGGCTATGTGGGCACAGACAAAGTCAAACTGCTGCTTGCACATATTTGGGTGGCTATTTAATTAAAAGTGGATTACAAGAGTGTTGGGTAAACAAAGATCAGATTAACAAATAGGCCGTTGCCTCTTTCCCATTTGCTAATGCAAATTTGACTTGACGATGGGATTGGTCGTGCAGAAGAACGGCTTTGCCACTCCTCCTGAATATTAAGACTGGTCTGGAGCCCAAGTTAAATCGGGATGCCGCGCAGAAGTTGGCTAAGCCCTCATGCCTTCTGCCAATTGTGTGTGTGTATTTGTGAGAGAGAGAGAGAGTGTGTGTGTGCATTTTCTATCAAGACACTTGATTTCTGATTATTTTTTTCTCATTTAATTGGGCATGTGATGATATTATGAATAGTGTGATGTGCATGTGCTGTTCCAAACAGACAGGCCACACCACTCTCAACTCAGTCCAAGCTGAAAGACACCCAACCCACTGTCAGGTTGCATATCTCATTACAAACCAGTCAATGACCACGGATATGAGAGCTGTCTGTCTCCAGCTGTGAGCTCTCCCTCTCTGTCTGCCTTTTCTGGCTTTTATTCACACGTCTATCTATGTGCATATATGTATATATGTCCCTATCTCTCTCTTTCTCCACTCCTTTCTTTCTGTCTCTTATTATTAAGCCTTCCTCCTCATCTATCTCTTTCAGCATGTGTCCCCGGGTTTAGGATACGCTTCGACCTTGCCATGACAGAATGACTGTAGACGAGTGCATTCCTCTTCTTCAGGCCCGGCTCGACACATGGTCGCAGGAGAGCGAGGAGAAGAAGAATGGAGTGGGAGGAGAGAAGGAAGAAAGGATGGATTTATTGACGCGTGGCTCAGGCTGGAGTTGACGCATCAGAGGCTGAATCATGGCGGATGATGAGGCCTCTGGGTGTCAGGGACAACTTTATACAGGCCAGTGGCCACACATTCATTTAAACTGCCTTCCTTTTAATTCCACCTGGTTTTTTATTATGAACAGACTTCAGGGTGACTAGCTTGCTACTGCAAGTTAATAAAGCTTAAGAGAAGCCCTTAAATCAGCCACTACACATCACTTGTTTCTATATCTCTACTGTCTGCTTTTTCACTTTCCATTCTAGACACTTGTTTATACAGAGGAAGAAGTGGGATAATCAGAGAGATGAAGAAAGAAGACAGGAGTACAAGGAGATGCAGTGTAAAGCGAAGAGAGAGGTGGCAAAGGCAAAGGAAAAGGCATATGGTGAGTTGTATGACAGGTTAGACACTAAGGAAGGAGAAAAGAACTTGTACCGATTGGCTAAACAGAGGGACTGAGCTGGGAAGGATGTGCAGCAAGTTAGGGCGATCAAGGATAGAGGTGGAAATGTGGTGACAAGTGAGGAGAGTGTGCTGAGAAGGTGGAAGGAATACTTTGACGGGCTGATGAATGAAGAAAATGAGAGAGAGGGAAGGTTGGATGATGTGGGGATAGTGAATCAGGAAGTGCAGTGGATTAGCAAGGAGGAAGTGAGGGAAGCTATGAAGAGTGGAAAGGCAGTTGGTCCTGATGACATACCTGTGGAGGCATGGAGATGTTTAGGAGAGATGGTAGTGGAGTTTTCAACTAGACTGTTTAACACAATCTTGGAAAGCGAGAGGATACCGGAGGAGTGGAGAAGAAGCATACTGGTACCGATTTTCAAGAATAAGGGCGATGTGCAGAACTGTAGCAACTACAGAGGAATAAAGTGATCAGCCACAGCATGAAGATATGGGAAAAAGTAGTGGAAGCTAGGTTAAGAGGAGCGGTAACAATTAGCGAGCAGCAGTATAGTTTCACACCATGAAAGAGCACCACAGATGCAATGTTTGCTTTGAGAATGTTGACTGAAAAGTATAGAGAAGGTCAGAAGGAGTACGTTGTGTCTTTGTGGATTTAGAGAAAGCATATGACATGGTGCCGAGAGAAGAGGTGTGGTATTGTATGAGGAAGTCGGGAGTTAGAGAGAAGTATGCAGGAGTGGTGACGGATATGTATGAGGGAAGTGTGACAATGGTGAGGTGTGCGATTGGAATGACAGATGGGTTCAAGGTGGAGGTGGGATTACATCAAGCATTGGCTCTGAGCCCTTTCTTGTTTGCAATGGTGATGGACAGGTTGACGGATGAGATCAGGCAAGAGTCTCTGTGGACTATGATGTTTGTGGATGACATTGTGATCTGTAGTGAGAGTAGGGTGCAGGTGGTAGAGAGCCTAGAGAGGTGGAGGTATGCACTGGAAAGAGGAATGAAAGTCAGAAGGAGCGAGACGGAATACCTATGCATGAATGACAGCGAGGGCAGTGGAATGGTGAGGATGCAAGGAGTAGAGGTGACAAAGGTATATGAGTTTAAATACTTGGGGTCAACTGTCCAAAGTAATGGGGAGTGCAGAAGAAAGGTGAAAAAGATAGTGCAGGCAGGATGGAGTGGGTAGAGAAGAGTGTCAGGAGTCATTTGCAACAGAAGGGTACCAGCAAGAGTTAAAGGGAAGGTTTACAAGATGGTTGTGAGAAGACAGGAGGCGGAGCTGGAGCTGGTAGAGTTGAAGATGCTAAGATTGTCATAGGGAGTGACAAAGAAGGACAGGATTAGAAATTATTATATTAGAGGGACTGTTCAAGTTGGACAGTTTGGAGACAAAGCAAGAGAGGCAAGATTGAGATGGCTTGGACATGTGTGGAGGAGGGTATATTAGGAGAAGGATGCTGAATATGGAGCTGCCAGGGAAGAGGAAAAGAAGAAGGCCAAAGACACCAAAAACACAGTTAACGTTAGCTAGGCGAGGCTGCCACCAGACCACTCTCGGTGTTATCAGAACTGCCAGTCTACATGGACTAGCGGTTAGCTTAGCCTGCCCCGCTTCCGTGTCCTGTCAGACCGCCCTCGGGGTTTCCTCTTCGGGCGCAGCTCCGGGCAGGGCTGTGATCCCTGGGCCCATAGGACGCAGCAGACCAAGCTCTCCCAGCCATCAAACGAAGACACAACTTAGACACAGACGTGGACAGACACTGCATGGATGGTACTGGGTGAGGCCGCTGCAAATGTGAATGCGCGCTGCAATCTTCCCACTTCTTCAAAACATTCTCCCACATCTTCAAAACACCAAATGAGGGAGTATCTTTTGGAAGAACTGTGTCCATCCCTCCAGTAGAGTTGAGACTTGTAGAATCTATGACAAGGAGCACTGAAGATGTTCTGGAGGCTTGTGGAGGACCAACACCTTACTAAGACATGTTATGTTGGATTTTCCTTTCATTTGTCACCTGTCTGTATATTGACAGTGTTGAGAAAAGGTCAACATACTGACATGTTTGGTACCTTTCAGTGTCTGTATAGAGACGTGGCGGTTGTTCCATAGAGTCCAATGCAAAACTTCCACCCTGATTTATTAATATTAGTGACACACAGGTTGGGTAGGGTTTAAGTAAAGGGTTAAGGTTAGGTAGTGGTTAACCTGCTGCATCTCATACATATGCCAAGAGGCACCTTGTTCATCATATATTAATACTTTGTGAAACGCATCAATATATGGCGCCAAGGTAGTCACGAGAAATGACTAAAACAGAAATAAAAATAAATTAATCCTCAAATAATAACCAATTAATTAAATAATCAAATGATAACCAGTTTATTAAACATTTAGGTAATGAGTAGACATTTGCATGCAGACCAAACGTCCTCCACAGCGACTGTAGGGAGGAAGTTAGTGTCTGATTAAAAAACACAATATGCACACTGAGAAAAAGAAATTAAATGTTTTAAAGGTGCAATCCTTAAGCTAACTCTTAGCCATAGGGTCGCCCTGCTACCAAACTACAAACCACAGGACAGGAAGCTGCTGTCACTCCCAGATCGATTGACGGGTCTCTTTAATACAAGGACTGACAGTAAACAACAACCAAATCTGGGTTTCTAATGTTTTCTTTTTTTTCTTTTTCTCCCCAATTGTATCCGGCCAATCACTCCATTCTCCGAGCCGTCCGGGTCGCTGCTCTACCCCCTCTACCAATCCAAGGAGGGCTGCAGACTACCACATGCCTCCTCCGATACACGTGGAGTCGCCAGCTGCTTCTTTTCACCTGACAGTGAGGAGTTTCACCGGGGGGGCGTAGCGCATGGGAGGCTCATGCTATTCCCCCCACCCGAACAGGCGCCCCAACCGACCAGAGGTGGCACTAGTGCAGTGACTAGGACACATACCCACATCCAGCTTCCCACCTGCAGACACGGCCAATTTCTTCTGTAGAGACACCCGACCAAGCCAGAGGCAACACGGGATTCGAACCGGCGATCCCTGTGTTGGTGGGCAACGAAATAGACCTCCACACTACCCAGATGCCCCGTTTCTAATGTTTTCTGATGCTGTAAAATGATTTTATCATTTCCAATTGTTGTAAAGATTGGAGTCAAACAGACCGACATTTTCTATTACCATCGACTGAGAAGGACACAAGATGATTATGAACAACAGATAACTTGGATACGAGACATTTTCAAAGACATCCTCTAACCCCAGGTCCATTCAATGTAGAAAACACAGCTGTGTTTATTCTCCGACAGCTACAAAAAGAAAAAGTCAGCATACCTGGTGACACAGACGGAGGTTTGGGTGTGTTGAATAATACAGGAAGCTGTTGTTGGGTGGGGTAGGGTGGGGGGCTCCCTGTGATGTTAACGTGCTCGCTGGTTTCAGGTTCTGGCAGAACAGAGATAGTCCATCTCTGCACGTCAGTCTTAGGCTTTGCTCCACGATGGGACGAGACAAGCCACCAGGCCGCGTTGGGGGTGTGGGGGGTCGGAGAGCAGCGGCCCTGACAGGAAACACCAGGGAGAAAGGAGAGCCTGGAAGAAAGGAAATGGAAAAGAGCAGTGGATGTGTAGTTGGAGGGAAATGAAAAGTGAAGTTAGAAGGAAAGGAAAAGGAGAGGAAGGGAAAGAAAGATGCAAATTGTAAGGGAGAAGGTTGGGAGTGAGAAAGTTGAGGATAAGAGGAAGAATGGATGATGTTTACAGATGGACTAGTAAGGTTTAACGTTTGTTGTGAAGGTAATAACAGAATGAACAGATTGAGTTTAGATCTGACCTAAATATGACACATTACATTATAGACAAGTCAGCACAATTTGATATATCATGATATTAAACATTATCATGTTAAATGTCATGCATCATGATATAATATCTAATAAAGATATGATATCTATGCTATGATATGATATGATATGGCATATGATAGTATATACCTTCTGGTGTGGGAAGATGGCGGCGCAAATTCACGTTTGCGGCGGCCTCACCCAGTACTGTCCATGCAGTGTCTTTGTCCACATCTGTATCTAAGCTTGTCTTCATTTGATGGCTGGGAGCGCTAGTGCTGGATCGGCTGGGAGAGCTTGGTCTGCTGCGTCCTGTGGGCCCAAGGACCACAGCCCTGCCCGGAGCTGTGGCCGAAGAGGAAACACCGAGGGCGGTCTGACAGAATGCAGAAGCGGGGCAGGCTAAGCTAACTGCTAGCCCATGCAGACCGGCAGTTCTGACAGTCATCCTGGCTGGCGTTCGTTCTCCTGGACAGTGATTTTTTTTTTTTTGTTTAGTTCAGATATGTGTGTTAGTTTGGATATATGTGTTCTTGTAGTTTTTGGATGTGTTTTTGTCTTTATGTTGTACTGCTGTGGGCTGGGGGAAATGACAAATAAAGTGTTTCTGATTCTGAGATTAACAAATATAAAATAACATTAGGTCCAACACTAACATATTAACAAATAAGATAAAATGCATCTTAATGTATGATGCTGATCAATCAGGTTTATAAACTATAACATTATAAGCCAATAACAGATTTACTGTTAATAACTAATAGAGAGAGAGAGAGAGAGACACACACTCACACACACACACACATACAGCAAGGTAGAGAGAGACAAGATGAAACAGAGGGAACATCATAACTCCTCATTCTCTCTTGCTAATTGTCTGATTGTGCAGCACTGTCGCACTTTGTGAGTATAACTCAGCCGTGTGTGTGTGTGAGACAGTGTTTTTGTGCATGTACACACACACACACACACACACACACACCAGTCTTTGTATCCGTTTGCACTGTGATAACCTGTTAATGTCTTAAGAGTGGACTAATTGGAGAGGAGAAGAGCGGAGAGAGGGGAGGAGTGAGCGCTGGAGGAGTGAGCAAGCATGACAACCCCCCCCCCACACACACACACACACAGAACGTATGCGTTAGAGGGGACAGATAGAAGGCCAAGAGGGAAGGCTAGGCTACTGCGATACGTCACACTGTGTTACAGTCACTGTTTTAGAGTAGCGTGTGTGCGTGTGTGTGTGTGTAGGGAGGCCAAAGGCACCAGGCGGGCAGGAGGGTAATTTAGTTTGGCACTAATGCAGGGCTGTAGATCCATGCTCTGGGTGAGAAAAAAAAACTTCTCTCTCTAAACACACACACACACACACACACACTGAACACAGGACAATCAGGTTCCTCTGGTTTCTAAATGGACGCCGACAGTCGAGAGAGGCGGCACCGCTTCCTGTTTTACTTCACAAGCCGGCAGATGTTCACACTTTGGAAAGAGATGTCGGTCTTTCTCACTGTACTGCCTGTGTGTGTGTGTGTGTGTGTGTGTGTGTGTGTGTGTGTGTGTGCACGTGTTCTCTGTGTATGTGTATGCACACACAAATGTGTGTATCTGTTTTTGCGTCCACATGCTTTAACGTGAGGACCTCAACACCCTGTCACAACGGCTCTCCATCACATCATCCTCTTCCTCCTCCACTAGTTTTTTTGTTTTGTTTTTTTAAACCCCGCCCTCCTAATCAGCTGACCCCGCCTCCCCTCCTCTGCTCGCACCACCAGACGGGCGATTAAAGCCCAGCTACCGACACCCTGTTTACACCTCGCACCGCCACCAATTACCAGGCTTTGACACCCCGTACTGTCACCTAACCCCCATATCTGCCCCGCGGGGGTCCCACGTTCACACCCCGAGCCGCACTGCCACAGTCCACCTGCCAACACAACACACCACCCGGAAAAAAAGAAAGACGGGAAAAAGTATACCTCCTTCTCAGCTTGTAATATTTATCCAAACCATGTGCTTTCCTTTCTTTTTCGCGTTGGGCTAAATTTACACATCTGTCAACCTGCCGTTCACAGACAGCTTCTACTGTAAGAACACCAACCACAGTGAGTAAACCAGGAAATACTACACCTGTACTTTAAAATGTGACGACTTGTAAATCACAGCCACATTACTGCGAGCAGTGAAGTAATGATGGTGTTATCAGAAAGAAAAGGTCAGAAGGTCAGACACGTGTGATGACGGAGCTCTTTGGGCACGGAAAACAAAAGTTCAAAGAAGAAGAAAGACGGGGGCGTCCGGGTAGCGTGGCGGTCTATTCCATTGCCTACCAAGACGGGGCTCGCCGGTTCAAATCCCCCATGTTACCTCCGGCTCGGTTGGGTGTCCCTACAGACACAATAGGCTGTGTCTGTAGGGACAATTGTGTCTGTAGTTGTTATTACTCCATGACTACTGTCTGTCATTTTAGTTTGGTATTTAATGTGTTTGATGTAAATCAATTTTCTGTTGTTCCCCCTCCCCTCCCCTCCTTCCTTTCTTCCTTGCTTCCTTCCTTCCTACTCGCCTTTCTTAACTCCTTCCTTCTGTTTTACTATCAGAACAGCATAGCTTGAAGATGTCTTGTGCTCCACCTTTAAACTTAAACGTGCTAGTAGTGTGTGTGTGTGTGTGTGTGTGTGTGTGTGTGTGTGTGTGTGTGTGTGTGCTGCACAGTGAGATGAGTGCGGTCCACTGTGTGATAAGGTGGGACAGAGGGCTTGGCCTGGAGCACAGCTTTGATTAATGGGCGGGCAGACACACACACACTCACACACACAGGTGTACACACACACACACACACACACACACACACACACACACACACACACACCTCCCCCGTTGTACCCACCTTAGTTCTGTCTTTTTAACCCCTGTAACACAAGGATGAGCGCACGCACGCACACATGTGCACACACACACACAAGCCTGGACTGTCCTCTGCAGAACAGGCCTGGACTGTCCTCCCCCGTGCATCGCACACAAACATGAGTGAAAACAGGACAATAGCAGGCGGGAGGAGTGGGACACAGAGTAATAATGTAACTTATCTGTGTGCATCTGTGAATGAGAGGGAGGAGAGGAACAACACGGTGTGTGTGTGTGCCATCTGTGTGGACAGACAGTCTGTATGCATCTGTATGTGTGTGTGTGTGTATGTGTTTGTGTGTGTGTGTGTGCGCGCGTGTGTTAATGAGCTGACCTGTTTGGTACACCTGCTCTCCCCAGCTGGCCAGTCCAAGATGGAGTCACATGCCGTAAAATTCTGAAGGAGGCGTGGCTAGGCTTTACTTCACCTCCCTCTCTCTCTCTCTCTCTCTCTCTCTCTCTCTCTCTCTCTCTCTCTCTCTCTCTCTCTCTCTCTCTCTCTCTCTCTCTCTCTCTCTCTCTCTCTCTCTCTCTCTCTCTCTCTCTCTCTCTCTCTCGCTCCCTTTCCATCCATCTGTGTCTCTTGTCAACTGAGCCTCTCTCTCTTTTCTATTCTTTTATGATCCATCCCTCATCTTTCCTCCATTGCTCCACCTCCTCTTCACTCGTCCTCTTTCCTCTCCCCTCCGTCCCCTCTTCTCGTGTCCTGTCATCGCTCTTGTCCTTCAGCCTTTACCTCTCAGATTCCCTCCTCGAACTGCTTTCCTATTTTTATCTAATTACTTTTTTCTCTGTTTGCTTTGCCTCTCTCTTCTCCAATCTCTCCTTCCGTCTCCAGTCCTCTGCCTTCCTCTCGTCTCCTCACAGCCAGCAGCATCTCTGAGGTCACTGTGTCACGGCGGCCCCGCTGGTTGGTTTCTCCTCCTAGCTGAGACCCACCTGTGTGGTACAAACAATGGAAATAAACCTGCAGTGAACACTGAACTCTGTACATCACAGTGAAAAGAAGCTGCTCTGCAGATTTTGCTGTGATACATACAGTAATGACTTTATGTATAATGTATAGGCATTATATTTATATGTGTGTATGTGTGTAATACAATGTATCACACTGTATGACTCATACTGTATATTCCCAAACACTCTTTCTGGATCTCTCTTCATTTTGGTATTGAATGCAATTTTAAAAATACAAATTAACATCTTGCCCCTGTGCTCTAATTCAGAAATATGTTAATTTAAACTCACTAAAGGCCCGAGCCGTGATTTATGTGACCATATTTACATACATAATCAAAGAATTTGAGCCCTAAATGTAAAATAATCACGTCGTCTCTTTCTCATCAGATGGTAATAGAAAATGTGGGTCTGTCTATTCCGTTGCCTATCAACACGGGGATCACCGGTTCAAATCCCCGTGTTACCTCCGGCTTGGTCAGGCGTCCCTACAGACACAATTGGTGGGGAGCCGGATGCGGGTATGTGTTCTGGTCGCTGCACCAGCGCCTCCTCTGGTCAGTCGGGGCACCGGGGGGGAGGGGGAACTGGGGGGAATAGCATGATCCTCCCACGCACTACATCCCCCTGGCGAAACTCCTCACTGTCAGGTGAAAAGAAGCGGCTGGCGACTCCACACGTATCGGAGGAGGCATGTGGTAGTCTGCAGCCCTCCCCGGATCGGCAGAGGGGGTGGAGCAGCGACCAGCACAGCTCAGAAGAGTTGGGGTAATTCACATCAGAAACTCAGATTTAGTTGTTGTTCACTGTTAGTCCTTGTATTAAGAGACCCGTAAATCACTTTGGGGGCGACAGCAGCTTCCTGTCCTGCGGTTTGTATTGTGGTTTACATCTGGATGAAGGACTGTAGCTTTAACAAAATAGATAGAAAAGAGCCGCTCTTATTTGCATGTTGACGTACAGCCAGGGCAGTACCTGTCTGTAGCATGGAGCTGCTACTGTTCGACAGGTTTTTCAGTGTAAAACAGAGTTCGCCTGCTGGGTTGTCAGGTTGGCGGAGAGGCGAGGCCGCAGTGTGCAGCGGGAGTGAGTCACGGTGGATGTACTCCATCCTAACTGTAACCACATATTTAGCATTGAGCATCTCCACTACTCCTGAAGCACTCGCAACGGCTCGCATTTTCCTGCCGACGCACTCGGCTGTAAGAGTGTGTGAAAAACCTTGCAAACCTTTGGCTTGTTTTTTTTTTCTTTCTCCCCTTCTCCAAATGGTTTTTGTTAGCCAAGTTATTTTCAAATGAGCAGTCACAGCTTTCTGATTCTTGGTCAGACTCAGACCTGGCAGAGACACTTTGGCATTGAACGCATACTGTCAGAGGAGAGCTGCTGAGGACTGTACACATTGTGAATGTGAAAAAAAAAATGTTGCGTGTCCCCTCCTACTGTGCGACGCATGAATAAAAATAAGTATGGCAGATGTCCACGCTGCTGACTTTACGTCTCTCCAACTGAACAATTTAGGAATTCTGTTCTTTATGATCAAACTGAAATAATGAATTTGCAGAAAACATCAAAATATTTGCAGTTGTCCTGATTTTTGACTTTTATTGTCCAGGCAGTCTCTGTTTGATTTGATACTTTGGTATTTAATAAATACGTTCAGTTAATTTTATGGACAGACAGACAGACAGACAGACAGACAGACAGACAGACAGACAGACAGACAGACAGACAGACAGACAGACAGACAGACAGACAGACAGACAGACAGACAGATAGATAGATAGATAGATAGATAGATAGATAGATAGATATAGAGATAGATAGATAGATAGATAGATAGATAGATAGATAGATAGATAGATAGATAGATAGATAGATAGGGAGAAAGACAGAAATAGAGAAGTCACAACTAGCAAATTAATCAAAATTACATTCCAGAAAAAGTGAAAAATTGAAGCAGCTGACACTATCATGTGTAAAACCAGGGTGTGTGTGTGAGAGAGAGGTGGTTAATCCATGGTACAACATACAGCACCGACAGTCACAGTTAAGATAACTGTGCATGTAGGTGCTGTATTTTGTATGTTTGTCAAAATTAATGTTTTGGTGTGTGTGTATGTGTTTGTGTGAATGTATTTGTGCGTGTTGGTTTCTAGGTATGTGTCTCTATGTCTGTGTGTGTGTCTGAGTGTGTCTATGTCTGTGTGTGTTTAAGCACACTTATAGTTGACTCCATCCTCCCATCTCCATTCCAGTGTGTGTGTGTGTGTGTGTGTGTGTTCTTTACACAGAGTGTCTGCCTGGGTGCTCTGTGTGCCTTTATGCAAGGCAGGTGAAAGAGCTAAATTGGCCCATTCCATCATGTGATGCTGGGAGGCCAGGCTGACACGCTGATCAGGTGTGCATGCATAATGGCCACCAAAAATAAGCTCCATTTTGAATAATGTCCCCTACTAAAAAAAAAAATACTGCTAAAAAAACGTGAAATGTGGCGGTCTGCTCTCGCTGCGGTTGGGATCTCATCCATCTTAACAACCAACAGACCAACTGGAGCCTCCACAGAGTCCTCTTACATCTACACATCTATGTTTCTCTTTATCTCTCTCTCTTTATCACTCGCTTTATTCATTCCCTCCCTCCCTCTCTCTCTCCATCTATTTGCAGCTCCTCTCTTTCACTTTTCCTTTTTCCTGCTCTCTTTCCGCCTCTTTGTTCTGTTTCTACATCCTTTGCTTCTGGCCTCTCTCTCTCTCTCGCTCTCTCTCCATCCCCTCACTTCACCAAATGTTTCTTTCTCTCACTAAATTACGCCTCTCTCCCCCACGTTCATTAATATATTTCTTTCATCCTTCTCTTTCCCTCATCCTCTTTTCTGTATCCTTATACACTAAGCAGTGTTTCTATCCTTTTTTCTGTCTCCTTACTAAGCTGCCTTCTCTCTCCCTCTCTCTCCCTCCCTCCATCTCATCTCTCCTGTGTAAGGAAATGAGCTTGCAGAAAGCGTTATTCATAGCTCAGATTGAGAACAGGGTTTTATTACAGGTAGGTTAAACTATATTGTCCTTCTGCCGCCCATTTACACTATGTACACCATCATTAATACGAGATGTACTTCTTGCCAGTCAATGGGTGTGTAATTAGACGTCACCTCACTGTGAAAAATAAAACAGCCATTTAATCTTTAACACTGTGTCCTACTGAATGCGACGCGAGCGAGCGGCGGTGACAAAACCAGTTTGATTGCTTTAGCTTCTATTTGAATGTCCTCACACTGAGCTGAACGTTTGTCGGCAGTGGTGGTTCTAGGATTTTTTTAACTGGGGTGGCACAGGGATGTCTAGAGGTGACCACGATGTATTGTTAATGTGCGTGGAGTTTTTTATATGCATTAATATTCTACTGAAAGTGGGCTAAAACTATAAATCAATAGGCTACATAACTGTTGACGGTCAGTCTCCTATTTTGCAGAACCTTTATAGTCAAGTAGGCTACCGTTAACAATGACAAATAAATAGGACCTTTTCTGAGCTCATTTACAAAAGTAAAGGCTGTTAAGTAGTCAAATGCTCTAAGCAAACCACCGGAGATGCAAACCCCGGGGTCTACTGTCCCCTAAATTAACTCAAAATGACTAATCTGAATTATACAGAATACCATACATTATAGCATATACTGATATAAAAAGACAATTAGCCTGGATGTTTTCGGATAAAAAATAAAAAACAGGCATAGCGTAGTGGTCTATTCTACGAACACGGGGATCCCAGTTCGAATCCCCGTGTTGCCTCCGGCTTGGTCACGCGTCCCTACAGACACAACTGGCTGTGTCTGCGGGTGGGAAGCCAGATGTGGCTATGTGTCCTGGTCGCTGCGCTAGCGCCTCCTCTGGTTGGTCGGGGCACCTGTTCAGGGGGGAGGGGGAACTGGGGGCAATAGCATGAGCCTCCCATGCGCTACGTCCCCCTGGTGATACTCCTCACTGTCAGGTGAGAAGAAGCGGCTGGCGACTCCACATGTATCGGAGGAGACATGTGGTAGTCTGCAGCCCTCCCCGGATCAGCAGAGGGGGTGGATCAGCGACCCAGATGGCTTGGAGAATGGGGTGATTGGCCGGATACAAGTGGGGGGAAAAAAAAGGGGGGGAAAGAAAAAAAGAAAACATTAGAAACTCAGATTTAGTTGTTGTTTACTGATACTGAAAATGTAAAAACAACAACAACAACAAAAAAAACAGGTTCTGACCATATTTAAGGCTGTTAAAGTCATGGACTTTGTTCTGCAGAACTGCAAGGTCAGGGAATCCCTGCCATGGCACACCAACGTAACACCAATTTACAGGCTTGTTTTAATCTGAGGAGACCAGAAGTGACTGGATAAGTAACATGCATCTTTACAGAGTTAGTGTGGATGTGATTTTTGGATAAAGCACCAATGTGTATTACCATCTTCAGGTTTCTGAGCTTTATTATAATAAATAATGCTCTGACCTGTAACTAAACCTGTCCAAGTATTTGTGGTCATGGGTCTATAACAAGCCATTCAAAGAGCTGATGAGGCCCTTTACCAAAAGGTAGGCTACTTTGAAACAGTAATAATGATAATAATAAGAGCGAGAGTGTGTGTGTGTCTACAGCTCTGGTGATACAAAATAGATTGGGCAATCAGAGCAGCCCTCATCTTTCAGGGGTAGATTTGAAATTTCAGTTTACAAAAACTACTAGCTGATGCATTTTATGGCTATATCAGGATGGAATTAGTGGACTGGCGAAACTGAAAAATTGCTATTAGCTGTCTCATGAACATCATAACTTCAGGGAGGGAGGGAGAGGGAATTACCTGAATCTGCGGCGCTGCTAACGTTATCTGTGGAAGGGATATTTTGTTTTCAAGAGCCTCGTCAGGCGAAGTGGGACAGACCAGACGTACAGGGTACAGGCACGGCTTAGTGTCTCTGCAGAAAGAAACGTGCTGGCCAAGCACCCGCCCCACAGCGAGGTGGAAGCCAGTGACGTGGCATATATTTTGGAGTGGCCAATCAGATTGTAGGGGTGGCACTGGCCACCCCGGCCACCCCTTTAAAACCGCACGTTTGCCGGATGCACTGTTTCTATTTACCTTCTGCTGCATGCGTAGAAAAGCACTGTGTCATGGACGAGGAACGTCTCAAGTCTGATCTCTAGCGTGCAGCAGCTGACATGCACGTGGTCTGTTTACATGACGGTTTCAGTGTGGACAGAGTGCGTTTGATGCGATACAATAGTCGGGACACCGGCGTCCAGTTAGGACATGGTGTAGGAACATTGACAACAGTTAAACTGATATGTAGAGGTAAAACACAAAGTAAAGTACAAAGTCAACGAGGCATGTTTGTGCTTTGTTTTACTCTGCATGCACTGGTTTTAGCCAGGTATTTATGTATTTGTGTGTGGGTTTTTGCGAGTGAATTCTTGTTCAGCAATATTTGTGAGGATTTTGGCTGCTCCTCACTTCTTTCAGGGCGTAGTTTAGGGTTAGTATTTGGGTTTAGGGTTAAGAGTGTAATTAGGAATTAAAGCTAGAATGCGGGACTTTTACATATAAATGAATGTCCATGAGATTCAAGCCTTTGCCAAACAATTTCACACCACAATGATGATTAAGCCTCTCAGCGCCAGGTACATTTCTCTGTATTTCGCAGTATACCGTAGTTTTAAATCTCGTGTCTGTGGCGACATTCCTGCACACACTGGAAGTGATGCGTTTTATGTCAACTAGCAATGATTCCTTTGCCAGAGGTGAACCTCCATGTGACAAAGCATTCGCATGCCTCTGATTGGCTTGCCTTCAGTGCTTTCTGCCAGAAAGCTTCCAGGCTTGAAAAATATGGCAGAAAAATCTAAAACACGCCGAAGTAAAGTTTAAACTCAAAAAAGAAAGTGATCCACGGCAAGGACAAACACAGATATCCATTGGTGTAGCTTTTCCTCATTGGAAAGCACTGAAAGAAGAGAAGTAACTACTCTCAGTGCCAGAGGGGGGAGACAAAACCACCGCACTGCAGGTTTAAGTTAAGTATGGGCTAGGCCGCTAGGGTATGAATGTAGTCAATGAGGGTTCTCACAAGTATAGAAAACTGTGTGCGCGCATATGCGTGTTTGTGCATTTGCTTTTTGGTTTTATTGTCTATGCATCTGTGTAGCACCTGCACTTTAATTTTGCGTTCCCATCGAAGGCGACACAATATTGTGTCGTTCCGTTCGCACAAACAAAGCAACAACAGTATGAATAGCGTGAAGATGGTTTGGCACAATCAGGACGTTTGCTTGACCGGTGGCTACCGGGCTAATGTTGGCACACTAGCATCTTTCCCAGTAAATGTCCGCTGGATCATAACATTATGGACGTATCGATCTATTCTTGTTGTTGGCAAAACAATGGCAAGTTGACATTCATGTGGCATTTAATGGGAACTCAAACCAATTTCCTCGGTCCCCAAATGAGTTGGAGTGGGAGGGGCTTTCTAGTAGCCATGCTTTAAAACGATCTGTTCGCTATGAGCAAGAGAATCCCTCTAGTCGAACACTTTTCAGTTCGAGCTAGCAACCATTCCCCCACGACTTGTATCTGACCAGGTGACGTGAACAAGCCACTTGTCACGCCATATTGCCTCTTTCCGTTGACCTTTCACGAATTCACGTGACGCTTAATTTTGCCGGTGCACTCAGTGTAAACCCAGCTTAAAAGTTTATATCGTCAGCCCCCATATAAGATCCCTGTATATGAGGGGGTATACGAAGGCTCTGCGTGTGCAGTAGAGCACATGTTGTGTCTTCCTGAGCTTCGGATCTTCAATAGTCCAGCATAATGGTCTGAATGTCCAACTCTTCTTTTCTAGTGTCTGTTTATATGTCTGTATTATTATGGTTTTTACTTTTTGTTTGCTCGTGTTGCTGTGTAAGTGAGTGCTCAATTTGACTTCATGCTTTACGCACTGTTTCAATCCCATCAAGGAGGACTGTGGGGCGGGAATCATAGTTGGCTCATAGGGGGGGCCATGGTTTGAGGGAAAGCGGGTTTGAAATTGTAAAAAAAACAAAAAAAAAAACCTGTTCTTTTGTGGTTGTGCTGTTGTGTTACATCCTTGTCCTAATAAAATATTGCAATATAAAAGTTTATATTGTCCAGGAAAGAAAAAAAAATCTTAAATCTGGAACATCCATACTGATCGGAGCTCCATAACCAAACCTTATGAGAACTCGCTGCCCACTGCAAAGAAATAACATGAACTGAAGTTCTGGTCTCCATGTTTTCATGTGTTTTCACAAGTCAAGAGGTGCGTTGATCTGAATTTCATACATCTTTTTTAATGTTAGCTCTCTCCCCCCCCCCCCCGTCTTCTTTTTCAACACAGTACAGTGTAAATGAATTAGAAAAAGGCTCAAGATACATTCAAATCCTTTTCGCTCAGATTTTCCCCAAGTTTAACAGTTAATTAGAGGGAATCTGATAGTGTGTGTGTGTGTGTGTGTGTTATTAGACAGCATCAGGGAAAAAGGGGGTGATAGGGTGATGAAGGGAAGATTGAGAGAAAAAAGCGAGAAAGAGAGAAGGAGTGTGATGGAGTGAGAGAATGAGGACAACGGCATAATGGGGAGAAAGAAGGCAGAGAGAAGGAAAACAAGAAAAACAGAAGAAAAAGAGTGAGAGGAGTGGAGAGTGCCAAGGACAATGGAGAAAATAGGGGAGGGGGCGGTGGCAGTAAGAGATGGAGTGTTGGGGATAGAGGATGGATGGAGAGAGGGAGGGAGGAGAAAAAGCAGGAGGGAGGAAGAGGAGGTGCAGCGGCCACGCCGGGGCGTGTTTCTGCGTGTAAGCGTTTCCTTCACTGAAGGTGATTGAGCACCTCTGCCCTGAACTCTAGGTAATGAGAGAGAGAGAGAGAGAGAGAGAGAGAGAGAGAGAGAGAGAGAGAGAGAGAGAGAGAGAGAGAGAGAGAGAGATAGGAAACTTCAGCATGGAAACTTCCAAAATTATTTAGAGGTTAGTTGGAGAGAGAGAAAAAAATAACAATATGCACAATTTACAATATCTGCTTTTTCATTACGGGATGAAAAATAGCGAAATTCTTTGTGACAGCCTTCGAACCTCTGGCTGTATAATGATCTACCCTCCCTCCATCCTCATCCTCACTCACACAACCCCCCCCCACACACACACACGGCCTGTAGTATCGGGGTACATCTGTTTTGCATGAGATGCATAAAATGACAGGACTTAGACAGCCAGTGCATCTAGTGACAAAGATTACTGTCAGCCACCTTCGCCAGTTAATACATCATTGCCACTGGTCCGTTCCCTGCCTCTGTCTCCTAGCGACAGCCAATCCCTCGGCACCGCCTGCCCACGTGGTGACCCCCCCGCCCCTCCCTCCCCCGTCCACCCACACCACCCCACCCCTTCCGCCCCTCCAATACTTTTCAGCATACCTTTTTTTTTTTTTTGCATAAAATGAGGAACCGCTATTTCCAACTCTACATTTTTATTGTGTTATCATAACATATTCTGGGGGGTGGTGGCGGCGGCGGAGGGTGTCGACGTTCATATCTCAGGAATCGGATTCCATCAGTGATTGTCGTATTTATACTAGTTAATCCGCTGTATGACTTTTAAACGGGGGCGGGAGGGTGGTAATATTTGCTTTAGATATGAATTTCTGTTTTTCTCTCTCCCCTCCCCTCCCCCCCTTAGATACAGTAAGTACACAGAAACTCCGCCATAACTCAAAGAGGGAGACGTTGGGGAATGGAGGGACGCTGTTCATACCGTGAATTCCTACCGTGATGTATTGCGGAGGTGTGATTATCTGATGCTGGTGTGGTAGGTTTGGTTTAAACGGACTAGTTTTGGTAGGTCAGGTTTAGTTTAAACGGACTAGTTTTGGTATGTCAGGTTTGGCTTAATGTGGGTTTATGAGGGACAGTTTCCCTGCAGACTCGCCATCCCATCGAAGTCGAGTTCATTTCTGTTGTGCGACTTATTCTCCTGGTTTTAGTTGTGTGTGTCTATTGGAAAAAAAAAGTTTGTTGCTCTTCATCAAGCTAAAAATAGCAATGAAATGTGCCCATTTTAAAAGCCGTTTTCTTCTTTGCATATTTACACTATTGCATTTCTTTTATTCGTGGGTTTCCAAATTATGTGCTGCAAAACCAGTGTCAGTAATTTCCACATTCTTTGCCAACACGCGCTGATTTCCAGGAAGCGCTTGTTGATTTTTGAGTTTCTTTTCTGCGTCTTTATTTCTTTTCTTTTTTTTCCTCAAAAAGGGTTTTAAAGAGACAAATCGGTGTTTTGTGTCCCCTGCATGTCCCCGTGCTCTGCAGAAAGCGGCTGCAGACTGCAGCATCGCCGCTGCAGGAATTAATACTCTTTCCTCCAACCCGAGTTACCAAAGCAAATCAGAAAAAAAAAATGCTCACCAACACACAGATGCACGTGCACACACAGGTTATCAACCCTCTCTGATTCTTGGCAAGATGGATATTAAGGAAAAGAGTGTTTCTTTCTCTTTTTTTTCTGCTTACTTAACCGTTTTCACTATTTTATCTCGGTTCTGTTTATTTGTTTTTTACTTGCTTTGTTTTTTGCAGTTTATATCGACTCCTGCTGTTCTGTTTCTCGTCGTTATTTTTGTACCCCTCCTTCTTATAACCTCCATCTCTCTCCTCCATCACCACCCCCCCCCTTTTTGCTCCTCCACTGACATTGTAATGTTACTGCACACGACTTTATCTCGCCTGAAAAGGTGAAGCCATGAATGATCTCTCCAATTTAAAAGCACTCAACCCTCACGCCGTCTGAAATGAATATTTTGCATATATTCATGCAACAATGATTCAATTTGAGGATATTATTTGCAAACAGTGCCTGAATTCTTTGCAGCATTAATAACAGAGCACTGGCCTGATATGGCCGCAATGAAAAATGTATTTATTCTGACATGTTTAGAATGAACCGGCGCGATTAATTAAAAAGTAAACAATAAAGGAGAGAGGGAGAAAGAGGGATGGATGGATGGAGTATGTGAGGCTGTTCACATGGGTGTGTTTGACTCTAAAATGTGATAACTGGCTTGATCATACAAACATTTGTGTCCTCATCTTCCTCACTTGTTGAAGCCTCTTCTCCTTGTTTTAACATCAGAATAGATGACAAGGCTGTTCAGAGAGGCTTCCATCCAGCCTGCAGATAAACTGCATTATTATTATTATTATAAGCACCTCAAGTCACACAATTATTCACAGTGAATAATTGTGTGACTTAAGGTGCGTTTCCGCCATGTCTTACGATTTATCACATTTCTTTTTATTCATTAAAATGGTTGTTGTAAAATGTAAAAGGTGTAAAAAAATTTATGTGAGTTCTGGGGCTTTTTTTTACTCGATATTTGCGATTTACACAAAACTTTTTTTTTCTAATAACCAAATTCACAAAATCAAATCACATAACAAATAGCATGTGGATGAGAAAGTGATTATCGACATATTAGTTGTTTTTTTTTCTTTTTAGTTATTTGGTTTTGAATACGCTGCACCGGGGTATGTTTATAGTATTTCTAGCTATTTTAGAGAACTCTCCACCCAACCAGTGCAACCAGTAACACCACGTTTCCCAACAGCTATCACATTGATGAGAAATTTACAAATGGCCAATAGCACACCTGCACAATCTACAAAAATGTCTGACGCCTGCAATGTGAACCCGTAGGTCCCCATGGATTTGGACCCCCACAACAGCTAAAAAGGTGGGAAAAAAAGAGGGCGA
Source organism: Lampris incognitus (assembly GCF_029633865.1). Lineage (NCBI taxonomy): Eukaryota > Metazoa > Chordata > Actinopteri > Lampriformes > Lampridae > Lampris > Lampris incognitus. The sequence goes on from NC_079223.1 coordinate 13,793,460, forward strand.
GAGAGAGAGAATATCAGAAATAAAAAAGTCAGCCTGCAGTTACAGTTCAGATGAATCTACGGCAGTTCTTCTCCATTAGCGAACATGGAGTGCCTTAAACAACCATGTTTCCTCTCTACTCTCCCCCATTTGAGACCCTGCAAGTTAAAAAGATTGGTGCAATTAGCCGCTGAGCTAATTTGCAGGTTGTGACCAGTGTGTGTGTGTGTGTGTGTGTGTGTGTGTGTGTGTGTGTGTGTGTGGTTTCAGAGGGAGTGTTTCAGTTCATATAAACATCTGTTTATGTTTTCTCGTGGTGATCTCACTCAGCCGACCCCACTCAGTTTTGGGAAATTAAGTGCAATAGAATGTTTAGAAAAAAAAAATGAATACACTGGAAAATGTCCATTAAGCAGGACTCACTAGCCTACTTTATAACAGTGATGGGGTGGTCCATGAATGTGTGTGTGTGTGTGTGTGTGTGTGTGTGTGTGTGTAATTGTACTATTTTCTTCAGTGATGGGATGAAATCAGAGAGATTACTGATCACTTAAATTGGTAACAGTTCGGTCACAGACTAGCAGAGAAAAGATTTGATTCTATTTTTATCTCCACTGCAGGCAGCACAGACACAAAGTAGACTGTGTGTGTGTGTGTGTGTGTGTGTGTGTGTGTGTGTGTGTGGTCAGAGCTCTCAGTGTGTTCAACGTGTGAATCCGTTTCCTATGTCATTAGTCCAGATCCACTCTAATGATGGTCCCACTGGAGTGCCACTTCACTCACTCTCTCTCTCTCTCTCACACACACACACACACACACACACACACACACACACACACACACAAACAAGCTTAGAGCCACCCGCGAACTACAGATATGAGAAGCTGTACTTGCATATGTAAGGAAATGTATGTAAATTCTCTCAATTATGGCATTATCTGGAGGAGGTATTGTCTCGCAACCATATTATACAGAGAGAGAGAGAGAAAGAGAGAGAGATGTACATGTGAAGAACTGAAATACTGTAAGATATAATGATAGCTCCTCATGTGGAGGAATATAAAGGGGAGGAGGGAGGTGAGAGGAAGAAAAAGGAGAGAGAAAAGAAGAGCATACATGAATAGAGCAGGAATGGAAATGGGGGGGGGGGGCAGAGCCAAGCAGAGAGAAAGAGAGAGAGAGAGAGAGAGCGGTAGAGGCACAGTGGTAAAAGATGTATTAAGCTGCGTCGAGTGATTTGTGTGTACAACAGTATATGTGTATGGTTATGTTTGTGATTTTGCATAAGTGTGTCTGTGTGCGTGCGCTACCTTGTGCGTGTGCACACACTCATGCACGTTTGTTCACTGCTTTCTGGGCCTTCTCTGGGCTGAATAAAGAAGACATCGTCTCACTTTGAAAAATAGCCAGGTGGGAGAATTTGACTACCTCAGCCATTTGGAACACCCTGAAGAGAGAGAGAGAGACAGCGAGAGAGAGAGAGAGAGAGAGAGAGAGAGAGAGAGAGAGAGAGAGAGAGAGAGAGAGAGAGAGAATGACCCTGAAATAAAGGGAAAAAACAACAGTCAAGCAGGAGAAACATTAACAAAGAAAGAAAGAAAGAAAAATAAAAGAAGAAATTATGAGCACGAAAGTAAAATAGTGGAAGTAAGTAATAACATTAAGGCAGAATAGAGTCGTGACCTCTGACGAAGTTGGTCCACATAATGCATGAGTGGTCTACACGTGTCCCAATGCAACTGAACCGATTCATGTTTTCCATCACAACATCTCACATCCTACTAAACGCCCGCTGTCACTGAAGTGGTCTCCATAACTAACAGTAAGGGCAATATCACACCCGACCGCAGCTGTTAAATCGGCGTCAATCAACATTCATCATCGAAGACTGGTCAGATTCCCGTCCAACGTAGGAGTGAGGGGACATTTCCATCAGATCTGCAAATAAAACCCTGAAAGTACGCTTACGTGTCCTACGTGACCATCCCACGTAACATTTAGATGAGGAAATAGCAGATGACGTCATTCAAACCTATTAGCATCTGCGTTTCCATTACAATTCATCGCATTTCGTTTTGTCAACTGAAAAGTTTATCCACCTCAAGCAAGCATAAAAACTTAAATGCGAAATTTTTTGGGGGGGGGTCTTATTTGGTACATTTCAGATGTGTCGTTTTCCTCAAGAATGTTGACTAGCGATGAGCATGGGGTTTATTTTATGTGAAACAATGAAACTCACGTGAAGACGCTGACGCAGACGTGGCTTGCGACGTGACTCTTGTTGTCATGGTGCGCAGACGCGGCTGCTCGCCAGAGCAGCGAACGAGGTCAGCTAGCGTAAACATTTTAAGCTATTATCTTTTAAAGCTGCTCCAAGGAGTATTCCGTTCATCATTTATCAGCCTCACTTACATTTTGATGCCTGTACACGAGCGACAAAATCAAACGCCACCATCAGTGAGAAGATTAGATTATGTGTACGCCTATGAGTTCGACATTAGCCTCCTTCACAGTCTCCGGCGCCCGCTCCCGCGCGTCCCCAGCCAAAAATGCTCCCACCAGGAATACTCCCCCGGAACTAAAACAAAGCGGTCAAAACCCCGTATTGACTAACGATACACGTGGATATTACCCATGTATTCTCGATTTTTAAAATAACTAATAACAGAACATAATTAATCCTGACCAAACACTTTACGGCACACAGCCGGGACACATAAGCACAATTAGAGATGCATTACCTCATGGCTGTATATCCTCCAAACAGCTGTTTTTCCGAAACCTCTTCATCTCTCACTCTTCTTTTTAAAACAAATGTACCAGCGAATAGAGGCTGAATGGAGATGAAGCCATTCTTCCACGAAACGATACCGTTTATGTGCACGGGGGAGGGGGTCGGTAAAAATTTTACACACCTTGCAGCAGACTTTCGGAACCAACCTTAGAACAAAAAGTAAGGACATTTGCGTTTGGTAGATTATTTCTTTGTTGTAGCAATGCTTCTTGGCAATAAATCTTATATCAGGCACCTGGTTGTCAGCACCTGGGGTACCAGAAGCTCAAAACAAGAGTCAATAGCAAAAGCAAAATAAACTGTTTGGCATTGGCAGAGAAGAGTTGGCAAATTTTTCATGGGCGCAACCCACATACTCAGCTCTGCTGCTCGTCTCACAAAATCCATGTTCCTTACAAATGTGGCGCCATTTACAAGGGAAATAAACAGGCTTTCAAGATTTATTGCCAAGAAGCGTTGTTACAGCAAAGAAATAATCTACCAAACACAAATCTCCTTACTTTTTGTGCTAAGTATATTTTGTTTGTTGAAGAATGACAGTGTTTAGCGGACTACATGGGCATAATTCACCATGATCGGTCGACGTTTGCGTTAGGCAGACGCGGGCCCTTTAAGAAAGTGTTTCCGGGTTGACCGGATGGAGCTACGACTATTACGATTGTTGGAGCACGGAAGTATAAATGACACGCGTTCGTGTCGTCAGTGAGAGAAACTGTCCGTCTCTACTTTCCTGCAATTTCCACAATGTCAAGTATAACAGAGACAGACTGCCGTTAAAACAAAATAGTTCCAAGATGGAATGGTCCATGAGGAGGAAGAGCGTTGGTAAAACACAACCGTGTATTAGGGTGAAGCTGGTTAACATTTTTTTTGCATGTTGTGTTAAAAATTTGTTAGCTGACACCATTTGTTGCCGTTCATATAGTAAACTACATTCACCTTCCTCCATTTTGTGTCTGAAATCTAACTGTAAAATGTATTCTAAAGCCCTGAATCTATATATTTGGCGCTATCAAAAATTCCCACAATGCAACAGCAAATGTAGCGTCCCAAGGCATGTGACATTATGCTAAAAATACCGTAATGCGATGCCTCGCCTCTCCGCTCTGCTTATGCACTGTTTATTTATTTATTTATCTCTGATCCCCCCCCCCCAATTTTTCTCCCAATTTAGTGGCCAATCGATCCCTATTTTAGTTCAAACACCCACCCTCGTACTGCATGCGTTCGCCAACTTCATCTCTCCGGCCGGCAGTCTCGGAGGAGACGCCTCCCCACTTTGGTGACGAGGCGAATCCCGGCCGAACCACTGCTTTTCCGACACACACATGCCCCTTTTCCACCAACAGGGTACGGGTTCGGTGCCGGTTCGCAAACCGTTTTTTGGACGGTTCAGAACATTTCCACCAAAAAATTAATAGGTTCCTAACCCGAAAAGTTAGTTCCGAACCGGCACCAAAAAATAGCAGGTTCTTCAGCGCGAACCGTGACGACATCAATGGGCGCGTGACAGTCCAGAGGAAGAAGAGAGGAGAAAATGGCGAAAGCGGCAGATAACAAGGGTGCGCAGTGGTCAGCTGAGGAGACTCAGTGGTTGGTTATCTGGGCATCTCCCGAGTTTCAGGAAAAACTAGAGAGAAGCACAAGAAAGAGTAAGCTGTTTGGCGAATTAGCAGAAGAGATGGCCACGAATGGGTTCACTCGAACGCGAGAACAAATTATCAACAAGTTAAAAAAAAAGCTTAAGAAGGACTACCGAGACGATAAAAAGGAGTTGTCCAAAATTGGAGCTGGACGACGTAATAATATGATGCCATATTATTGCTAGCTAGTGGGTTTCGGTAGGATTGTAGCGAACGTTTACATCCGGTGTGCAACGCACAGTCCCCCATTGATGACGTACAACGGTTCCGCTAAAAAAACTGGTCGAAACGTGGGCCCGTTCGCCACACAACACCAAGGTTCTCAGAATCCTGAACGGAACCGGTGCCTGAACCAGAGCTACATTGGTGGAAAAGGGGCTAAAGAGACGCATTCATGTGACGAACACAAGCCGACTCCGCCCCCCTCCCGACGACAGCGTTGCCAATTATTGCTGCTTCGTCGAGTCCGGCCATAGTCGGATCTGACGAGTCCCCAGTGGGCAACTGCGTCGACACAAAGCCGATGCTTAGACCGCTACACCACCGCGGACCCCTCATGCGCTCTTTTTAACCACGTGATGGAATGAGAAGACGCAAAACGACGGTTCAGTGGTGTCCGAAATCTCCATGTATTATTCCCTTTAGAGTGCCCTGTTGAGTGTTTCATATTGTAAACTACCAATAAGACACGTTAGCCCCTAGCTAACGGGCCTGACCCTTTAGCCGAGCGGTTAGCGATGTCGCCTTGTGGTGCAGCACACCCCGTATCGAATCCCGCACCGGGCAAGAAAATAACCGGTTACAATATGAAGGGAATAGTGAATGAGTAAAGGAGGGAGTGATTCCGGACACAGCTAGCCTGTTGCTCCGTGTCTGTTGGCGTGTAGCTTACGTTCTTTTTTTCCCAATCGGAGAGTGTTGAGGTGCACGCTAGCCCGGCGCGCCGACGTTTTACAGCCGCCCGTGCACGGCATCAAACATGCGCACCGTTCGGACTGTCAGTCATACTTACACTGTAAATATGGGCGGCAGTGCAGTGGAAGGGATCTGAAAATTACTCTACCGTGTGCCACAGTGACGAAATTAATAAACGGAGGCAAGGGAGCGGAACTGGCTTTGACAACACCAGTCTCTCTCCTCTTTCTCTTTTCCTTTCCTATTCTCTCCATCTCTCCCTCATCATTTCCTTTCTTCTCATCTTTGCTGTCCTATTTTCCTCTCTGCTCTCTCTCTCGCTCTCGCTCTGCTCTCTCGCTGCCACTGGTGCTCGACTGCGGCCTAATAAGGCTCAATTACATGGGGTTCTTTCATTCATTATAGGCATGGGCCCCGGCTCTTTGTGGACTCCTAATAAATACTAACACAGAAAAATAGCTGGGGCCTGGCTTACTTATGAACCCGTTAATAACCGGGAGCTGCCTGATGAAAATAGCTTTCTCAGCAGCCTGTCTGCCTGCCACGCAAACAAACACAATGGGAGGAAAAAAGGGGGCTAACACTCTAGTTAGCCTCCAAGACAATGCTATGCCGTACGACAAGCGCTAGCAATTAGCGTATCCTGCGCACAGGGGGTAACCCTATACAGCTTTGTCTTTTTCAATCACTTCCAAGATGCCACTAGAGGTAGGAATTAGGGGCGAAGACACCATCAATTTACCTTAACCTATTTTGTATTGTGTAGGTGAATGCATGATAGATTGTTTTTTATCAGCCTATTAAATGTGATGTTCGGTATATCTGGCAGAGGTTGGGAAGTACCTGTTGGGTCTAAAGTTTGGATCACCTGTGGTTTAGACACATTTGTGTCTGTTTGTACGCATGACTGATTTTGTGTGTGTGTGTGTTTGTGTGTCTGTCTGTCTGTCTGTCTGTCTGTGTGTGTGCATGTGTCAGTATGCTAATGAACAAAATAGGGCCTCCTCGCTATTTCTACATTTCTCCCCTTTATGATATTCATGCACACACACACACACGTACACACACCTACACAGACCCACACAAGATATCTAATGCAAATGACTCTATACTAGAAAAGCCTTTCAGCGTGCCTCTGTCCATAAAATCAATACTTATACACTCTCCACTCTGTCTCTCTATACAACAGCTCAATCTCCCTTCACAGCCGCTACCTCATAAACTGTCACTGGGAATCAGACAGACGGGGTCTGTACCACTGATACCGAAACAACTGTGAAGGAGGTGTAACTACGAGGGGTGGGGCCAAATCCGGATACGGTATTCGGCACAGCACAAATAGTGGACTTTTCTGAATATCTATTTCTCATTTGTTTTCGGGGGGGGGGCGGGGGAACGTCAAATTGCTGGTGCTGCTTGTGCTGACGTGACAGGAAGACAGTAGGAGAGTGGCGGGAGATAGGGGAGACATTGCTACGCAGCTATTCTGATTGGGTTTTCCCCACTGCCGCCGTGGGCTTTGCGTGGCAAATTGCGTCCACTCACTCACTCCTGGACGACCTGAGATGATGTTTAGTAGGACACGCTCACAACCGACTTGGAAGGACAAAAAAATAACATTGCAGAGGTGAGGATATACCGTACCTAGCTAGCTATGTAGTTAGCCTAGTTTTACTCATGACACTTTAAGGCTATGACTAATCCCTGAAACATAGTCGGTACTACCTACACGTGCAGCACAGGTGCGGATCTGGATGGTTTCGTGCTTCTTCTTTTCTTTCATTATCTGGTTTGCGGAAGTAGTTTAATACAACGTTACTTGTCTTTTGCTTTCCTGTTGGACCTGTAATACGTGAAGCAGGGTTTGTTGACGAGGAGATTAGCCTACGTTAGCTCTGGCAGTGTTTGTGCTAGCTAGCTCACCTAAACGCTGTGCTCGCCGCTCAGTCGGCCCGTGTGTCACATGGTTGCAGATATCACACTGGACAGACACAGCGCTGTTGCTAGCTACTCTAGCAACGCTGCCGCGCGCGCACGCACGCGCACACACACTATGTACTCAAACACACGTGATCATATAAATTAAATGTAATATCTATCTATCTATATCTGTTGAGGTGTTTTTCTTCAGCGGATTATACTTTGCGTACTTACAAATAAACAGACTTGTTTTCAACAACGACGGTGAATTTATATTCTTTCTTCACAACGCATTTGCATTCACTTTTATACAGAGCTCACATTAGATGTGACCACCGCGCTTTTTTTGTTGTTGATATCACGCACACACTGTACAAGTGCACACGCCAGACTGCGTGGTTACGTCACCGCTGAACCTACGGCGGCTCATAAGGTACAAACAGTACAATATACAAAACACCCGTAAGGGAAATTCGCACCACAGAGTACACAGGTGTTATACATATTAACAGTATCTATCTATCTATCTATCTATCTATCTATCTATCTATCTATCTATCTATCTATCTATCTATCTATCTATCTATCTATCTATCTATCCTCTTTGTTTCTCTTCTTTCTTTTGGTCTCATCTTTCTATGTATATATCTATCTAGCGCTCTCATGTATATATATATATACACATACATATATATATACACACATACATACATATATATACACACACACACATACATACACACATACACATATATATATATATATATATATATATATATATAATGTGTAATCTTTCTTTCCTCTCACATAGCTCTTGGTCTCTCTCCATCTGCTGTCCATCTTCCTATTTTTCTGTCGCTGTCCATCGCTCTTGTCTGTCTGTCTGTCTGTCTGTCTGTCTGTCTGCCCCCCCCCCCTCTCTGAGCCAGCATGCGTGGCAGAGATTGCCGTCCGGGGTTGTCTTGCGAGATGAAAGATGGCACGGCAATGGTGCTCGGGGACGATCGCCCCACTCACTCACTCGCACACACACACACACTCGCACACACACACACACACACGTCCATCCCGCTCTTTCTTTCATTCGCTGCCGAAATGGTCGCTGCCTGGGCTAATTTACATAATACACTTCTGACACCTTTACTTTATTCATCAATCACACCCAGGCAGCTTCTCCAGGTCCGCGCTTTTGTCTGAGCATGTCTGCGGCTGTGTAAGGCTCGGCACAAAAGATTAATTTCACAGTTTTTCCCCCCTCTTTTTTTTTCTTTTCCTTTTTCTCTCTGTCTCTCTCTCGCTCTCTCCTTTTCCCTCCCTCCCTCTCCTCTCGTTTTTTCCTCCTTTGCTTTTTTCTTTTCTCCCCCCCCACCCCCTCCTCCTTTCTCATCCCTCTCTCTTTCATTTCAAAGGTACAAAGCCGCCAGAATGACAGCAGACAGATAATGAAAACAACAATGCAAGCATTTCCCCCCCCCCTCTTCTTTTTTTCTCCCCTCTCCTCTAACTCCGTCAGGTCGCATTCTTGGATTTTTTTTTCCCGACGGTGTATTATTTTTCTGTGTATGTCACCCCCACCCCAGCCTACAACCCCCCCCCCCAACACACACACATGCACTAAACACCAATTCCTCTCATCCTCCCTGTCTCTTCCATGCTCCTTCTGCCCCCCCTTTCCCTTTCTCTCTCTGTCTCTCTCTCTGCCCCCCCTTTCCCTTTCTCTCTCTGTCTCTCTCTCTGCCCCCCCTTTCCCTTTCTCTCTCTGCCCCCCCTTTCCCTTTCTCTCTCTCTGTCTGTCTGTCTGTCTGTCTCTCTCTCTCTCTCTCTCTCTCTCTCTCTCTCTCTCTCTCTCTCTGTCTCTCTGTCTCCCCATCGTTGTCGTTCCTCCTTCCCCTTGTCCACATATCAGCCATATGTTCGGAGTTCATCCTCCAGTTCTTTTCTTCATCATCCTCATCATCGCGCCATATCTTTTGGCCAACCAGGCTCAGGTTCCCTACGTCTCTTCTTCCACCTGTCACTTAAAATATTGTTTACCTCTTCTTCTTCTTTTTTTATTATGTTTTGCTTTTTGTTTGCTCTTCAAGTTTATTACCTAATTACATGACCGGAGTCTTGAGTTTAAAAAAAAAACAAAAAAAAACCTCGAGTAGTTTATTAGTTCCTTTTATCATCATCAACCTCCGAGTCTGCTTTTTTTTCTTTTCTTTTCTTTCCGTGTTTCAATTACCCGAGGTAAATTAAACCAGGTTGGGAAATCTCATGCTTGTCCGTCGAGGAAGATGAGAGGGCAACTGTCACTCAGATGCCGGGTTTGAACAGATGGGTTTCCAGGAGGGGCCGTGATCACCCTTCCAATTAAAAACTATAAACTGAGGTTGTCATTGTCTCGCCAGCCACACAATAACAACACAACCCAGATGGGCTCTGTTTTACTTAAACTTCCACGTCGGCGTCGCCATAAGATCGCATCCTTTGTCCACAGACTCGGGCTCTGAGTCTCCCTTTATGGCCGCCCTGAGAAAAGACTGTGGTTTTAACCATGTGGGTTGCCTTTAAGGAAAGAGCATCTGGGTTGTTGTTTTTAAACCCCCCCCTCAGGTAAACACAGGTCAATAAGAGACCACCGCGGTTACCCGTGAGGTCAAAGTTGTGAACAGGCGTGTGGAGATTACACACCTGAGTGTAAGTGCCCCCGTTTACCCCCGATTCTGACACCGTGAGGCTTCTGAACCAAGCTAACAGGATGATCAGCCCCCGAGGCCGGTCAGCCACATGGAAGATGGCGATGTTGTTGTTGTTGGTGATGGTGGTGGGGGTGGTGTGGGGTTGTCGGTGTTGTCGGTGTTGTTATTGTTTTGTTGGTGGTGGCATTGTTATTGTTGTTGGTGGTGTTAGTGTTGTTATTGTTGTTGATCTTGGTGTTATTGTTGGTGGTGGTGTTAGTGGTGTTATTGTTGGTGGTGTTATTGTTGGTGGTGTTGTTGTGGTTGATGGGAGTCGTCTTCACCAAAGAGCAGCATGTTAGCATCAGTCACTCCTCCGGTTTTCTTATCTGGCTTGGTGTGAAAGAAGGCGAATGGAGGGGTTCGACCGCACCCGTCTGTTAACAGATGAGTAACATACAACCGAATGGAGGGTGACGGCTAATCACTTACCCAAACATGAGAAGAAGGATGGAGGAACTTGTGACAGGCCCTTCAAGTTGAAAACCCTGAAAAAAAAAACCCTGACGAGTAAAGAGAGGAAAAAGAAAGAAACGGTACTGTCTCCGGTATGAAACTCAGTTCTAGGATGAGCAAGCAATGGTTTAATTCCCAGAACAAATAAGGGGACATGTCTAGCAGTTCTTGTATCTCTGAATTTCCATGTGTGGTGACGAGTCCCGTGCTGCGGTTAAGAGAAGTTTTGGGCAAGCTGCCGCCAATGAAACGGCCGCAGAACGAGGCAGCGGGGCACCACAGTTTGCTGCCTTGCTCCAGGCGATGGAAGAACGTGGAAGGTGGCTCGCTCGAGGAGACGGCCAATCAGCTTTAAGCATGGCTACAAGAAAGCCACTCCCACTCCTGGAGATCTGGTCAAGATGGAGGTGTATGATGCGAATTGATTTAATGGTTCAAAAGCGTGCATCCTTGGTGAAGTTGACTTGAAAAACAAAAAGCAGACTCTGGACCAATTCTCACATGTCAGGAGAGAAAGCTAGCTGGCACCCCGCTTGCTTAGTCAAACCGCCACATATAAAATGATACCTGAACCCACAATCCCTAGTTTAGGACTTTAAAATGTGTTTCTCATTCAGTGCTAGTGTGTGTGTGTGTGTGTGTGTGTGTGTGTGTGTGTGTGTGTGTGTGTGTGTGTGTGTGTGTGTGTGAGCGACCAGAACCACACTATCTTCCCTCATCATGTTGCCCATGCAGCTTGTCTCTGTCTGCGGTTCGCTGATCTCTTACGGTCCCGCGTGCTGAGGCGGCGCCACCAGACCAGCGGGGAGCGAGCCCGGGCCATCTGCTGCCACCGCTGCTGGTCTCAGTAAAGCTCAGGCACCACTGGCTCCTTAGCAGCACTCCGATGGCCGGGCGGTCCTCCTCCGGCGTACCCAGATGTGCCAAGGGCCTTCACCTTGGAGGCCTAGCTGACGGCCGGCTGCAGCTTGGCGGGGCTGTCCTACCCCGGGTAGGCAGGCAGAGACTTGAGCAGCAACAGACTGTCCTCCGTCCTTATCTCCTTGTTTAGCTTCTGCACTCTGTTGTCTAAGTGGCCGACTGCCTTTGGGGTTTCCCTGCTCAGGCCTTGACCGTGCTGATCCCTGCTTTCTGAAGGCGAAGTTGCGTGCTTGGGTGGATCCGACAAGGTGGCCCTCTGGAATTCCAGGTGTAAGCTGCGGGGAGGTCTGTTGGTCCACACCTGCAACACAAACCCCCTCCACCTCCACCTCAGCAGTTACCTGAAACAGGTGATAAACACCGGTTGCGACTGTGTCATTTTGAGTTGGCGGCGTCGGATCGCCCAGGATGTAGCACACAGTGTTACGGGCCTCCCATGTTCCCGTTTTGATATGCGCGCCATTTCTTTCAGCGTCTTGATGGGGTTTAACCGTCTGGTTGGTATTTGTTCGCAGGGTTGATGTGATGTCCCTCAGCCGGATGAGTCTCGCGGCCACACAGAAGTAACGCAGAACTAACGGAAACTTGTACCTTCTGTTTTTGGTGGATTATTACTCCCGGTGGGTTGTAATAACGTCACAAGGGTGCATAACTGTACTTTTGAAGGTACATGTGGTGGGAGAATAAACAGAGACTTGCAGCAAAAGGTATTATATTGCAGCTGTAAAGGGAATAGCCCTAGCAACAATATTTGTACCCCAAAAAGTAAAATTCTGCTCCATTGTTCCTGAGAGGGACATCTCGCCCCAGCTTCTCACGAGACTACCAGGAGAGTTTAGATGTCTCGCACCGGAGTGCCGTCTTTCTACTCACCTCATATTTTATTGGTCTAACACACTGGCCGCGCTGTATGTCACCTGTGTCACATGGGTCTTGATGTCCCCATATGACAGACATAGGGCAATTCAGGGGGGTTGATGGTCATAATGTGGACTCAAGACAAAGCAGATTTTCTCCCTCAAAGTGGCCGTGTGATGAGTCACACTTTTTGTTAATATTAACGTGAGGACAATCAATCTGATCATCCGAGACCCATACTGACATCTTTTCGGATAAGAAAATAAAGGGCGGTATGGTGGCGCAGTGGTTAGTGTGGTCGCCTCACAGCAAGAAGGTCTTGGGTTCGAACCCCGGGGTTGTCCGACCCAGGTTGTCCTCTATGTGGAGTTTGCATGTTCTCCCCATGTCTGTGTGGGTTTCCTCTGGGTGCTCCGGTTTCCTCCCACAGCCCAAAGACATGTAGGTCAGGGGAATTGGCCCTACCAAATTGTCCCTAGGTGCGAATGTGTGGGCCCTGTGATGGACTGGGGGCCTGTCCAGGGTGTCTCCCCGCCTGCAGCCCAATGACTGCTGGGATAGGCTCCAGCATTCCCTACTTGGGATAAGCGGCTTGGATAATGGCAATGGAAAAATGAAAAATGAAAACAAGGTTCACTGGCTTTTGAAGAGGTTGGGATTGCAGCACTGAAGAGGAACCTACAACCCGATGTAGGCAGGAGCTAGAAGCTCTGTAGTGGCTGTAGGACTACACAACCCTCTCTCTCTGGTATCCCAATGACTTTGTACTTCTCTGTTTGGAAGTCTGGTGTCTCGCTCTTTACAAACACACACACACACACACACACACACACACAGACACACACACGGTCTCTGACTTTACCTCATCACTCTTTCCTCCCTTCCACTTTTCCCTAAGGAAAATTAACACTCTCCTCCCACCCCAGGTGGCAAAGGGAGGAGTGTAGAGGGTCTGATTTATCTGAGCCTGTCAGGCCCAGGGATGCCTCACTGTGTGTGAATGTATTTATGTGTGTGTCTGTGTGTGTGTGTGTGTGTGTGTGTGTGTGTGTGTGTGTGTGTGTGTTCACCAGTGGGAGTGCCAGTGTGGGACGCGTGTGGGTGCAGGAGAAAAAAGTGTGCCTCCTACTTCGGCCCCTGGGTTGTTCCGACGGAAGCCCCTTTCTCTCGTTAGGGAGCGTGTGTGTGTGTGTGTGTGTGTGTGTGTGTGTGTGTGTGTGTGTGTGTGTGTGTGTGTGTGTGTGTGTGTGTGTGTGTGTGTGTGTGTGTGTGTGTGTGTTTGTGCTGTTGGGAGGGGAAGGAGGAGCTGTCTGACAGTTCAAAGTGACATTCACACTCCCATCTTTTCTCCTGTCTTCCGAATCCCTTATTCACATACAAACTCACTCTCTCTCTCTCTCTCTCTCTCTCTCTCTCTCTCTCTCTCTCTCTCTCTCTCTCTCTCTCCCTCTCTCTCACACACACACACACACACACACACACACACACACACACACAATGTAACACACAGGAGACAGATGTACACAAATGATGTGTGCTCCGCCTCCACCCCGCCGCACAAAGTAAGTGAGGAAGAAGCAGCAGTGTGTAACTTAAGCTTGGCTAGCGTCTACATGCTATTTAGATACACTTGCAAATCTGTGGACACACAGACTTACCACAACATTTACTTTGAGTTAAAAGTTTACTCAGAGTTGGGAATGGAGAGGAGGGTGCCAAAGCGTTTTGCAGACTATTACCGCGTTCACTTGCTGCGAAGATAATCTCTGCATTTCCGCTTCACTCCAGCCAGAGAGAAAAAAGCTAGCGCTAAGGTTTTGACCCGTGTGTTGCTCAGGGTTAGCGTTAGCACTCCTCTGTTAATTGCCCCAGGGACATATTGTATTAACCTCCCTTTAACCTGTAGCTTTTAACCAGGCGAAAGCCAGCCAAAGCTCGTCTCCTCGGCCTGGACTCAAATCAGGTCCTACCCACACAGGAACGAGCCGGTGTGAAATGTTAGGAAGTCCAAGTGTCCTTCTTGGTCCGGGGTTATGCGTGCTCCAAACAGTACTTTCCACAGCTCTGGACCGTTAACTATCACTACACCTTCTGGTATGTTGATATTTGAATGAAATCAAGGTCATGCATGGGAGGGGGGGGGGGGGGAAACAGCCGGAGAAAAGAAACATCTCTTTGCATCGTGCAGCAGCACTTGATCGGCCCCAGCTTACTGTCGGTACTGTAATCATTAACCCGGTACTTGAACACTCCTCGTTTCGAGTGTTCAAGCACCGGGTTAATGATTGGAGTATTTCTCCACAATACCATACAAGATTCATTTCGCTAAACTCGTTAAAACTAATAAGCACACGATTACCAGCTGCACGGCGGGGGAAATGAGCATATAAAAAAAAAAAAAAGAAAAGAAAAAAAAAAGCCGGAGCTGTCATATTGTCCTGAGCGCGTGCCAGGCTCTCCACCCCGACCATGTGGTCCGGGATTATAATAATAACAGTTGCTGTCTGAAGTAAAGGCAGCCCGAGTACTTTCTACAGTGGGAACTGCTCCTCTAATTGGACGGAGATAATTACCTATTCAGGAAACAATGGCGGTTGTCTTCATTTGCCTTGATGGCGATGTCAACATCGTTGAGAGGATGTGTGTGTGTGTGTGCAGTCAGCGCAAGTGTTAAAGGTCAAAGTATGTAGCTGCCTCGTAAGGGTTGAGAGAGAGAGAGAGAGAGAGAGAGCGAGAGAGAGAGGGGGAGAGAGAGCGAGAGAGAGTGGGAGAGAGAGGGGGAGAGAGAGGGGGAGAGAGAGGAGGCCAAACAAAGATATCAGTCAAGCAGAATGAACGGAGAATGTCGTTTTCAACTGGCGGAGAGCGACAATGGAATGATGAGGGCGGCGATACATTAATTACTGAGAAGTGTCTCTTTTCACCTCTGATTTCTTTTTTTTTCCAGCGCCGTCCTTACTCACCTCTGTCACTTGCAATCTCTCTCTCTCTCTCTCTGCCACCACCCTTCCCTTCCACCCTCCACTTCCAATCCATCTTTTTTTTTTTTTTGTTCGTTTCAAAGACGGGCAGTGGCAGAAGACGAGAGAAAGATGTGGGTTGAGACGGGGGAGGAGAGTGTGTGTCTGTGTCTGTGTGTGTGTCTGTGTGTGTCTGTGTGTGTGTGTGTGTGTCTGTGTGTGTCAGTGGAGAGGTAGCGATATGCAAAGCAGGGCCTCGGAAGCCAAAGGAGGCAGGCTGAGATGAGGTGTCAGCATGCACGCAGCTCACTGATGTATGAATGCGGCGAAATCAAACGCGTCACTCGACAGACGGTGTGTGTGTGAGTGTGTGAGTGTGAGTGTGTGAGTGTGTGTGTGTGGGGGGGGGGGGGGTGGCAAGCGAGAAAAGGTGAGACGAGCGTGCTGAGAGCAGCTGTACATCCACGTCAAGTTGCCCCCCCCCCCACTCTCCTCCTCCTTCTCTCGCTCCTTTTCTTTTGTTGTTGTTGTTGTTGTTGTTTTGTTTTTTGTTTGTTTTTGCAGTTCTATCTATCTATTTATTCATTCGTTCATCCATTTATTTATTTATTAATTTGTTTGTTTGTTTGCCGGCTGCGCCGCCTCCTCGCTACCTCTCATTCTCTGGCGCTTGCATTTTCGGCATACCGAGGTAGAGGCCACAGCCTAACAAGATACACCGGTGACAAAGAGGATGAGAGAGAGAGACACATGAAGGAATGAAGAGGGTGGTAAAGCAGACAGACAGACAGAGAGAGAGAGAGAGAGAGAGAGAGAGAGAGAGAGAGAGAGAGAGAGACACATGAAGGAATGAAGAGGGTGGTAAAGCAGACAGACACAGACAGAGAGAGAGAGAGAGAGACACATGAAGGAATGAAGAGGGTGGTAAAGCAGACAGACACAGAGAGAGAGAGAGAGAGAGAGAGAGAGAGAGAGAGAGAGAGAGAGAGAGAGAGAGAGAGAGAGAGAGAGAGAGAGAGAGAGAGAGAGAGAGGGAGAGAGAGAGAGAGAGAGAGAGAGAGACACATGAAGGAATGAAGAGGGTGGTAAAGCAGACAGACACAGACAGAGAGAGAGAGAGACAGAGAGAGAGAGAGAGACAGAGAGAGAGAGAGAGAGAGAGAGAGAGAGAGAGAGAGAGAGAGAGAGAGAGAGAGAGAGACAGAGGGAGCGCATCACCACTAGGAGAATATTTGCATATTCCCCGGGGACGACCAACTAAATTGATACCGAGCAACCTAACCCTTCCCTCCTCCTCCTCCTCCTCTTCCTCCCTCGCTCCAGTCCCTGCTCTCCATCTCCATCTCTTCTCCCCTGGACCTCTAACAAAGTGTCACAGAGTCTTATTCATTAATATGTGTAAATCCTTGTTTTTATTTATTTATTTAGTTGTTGACATCGGTGGGGTTGGTTGTTTCTGCACGACTTGGGTCACTGGACGGGAGACATTCATCACACCGGATGACTACACACAGAAGAAGGACAAAAGAAAGAAAAAAAAACCGACAGGTGAGACAGAGAGACAGAGAGAGAGAGAGAGAGAGAGAGAGAGAGAGAGAGAGAGAGAGAGAGGAGAGAGAGAGAGAGAGAGAGAGAGAGAGAGAGAGAGAGAGAGAGAGAGAGAGAGAGAATGGTATATACTAAATGTACTAATGCCTGGCTGGATTCTGCATCTTCTGTCTTCATAAAGATACAATTTCTCTCTCACCCTTTTTTATTTCAGGTGGTGTGTGTCTTCCTCAAGCTCGGGTCCTCTACCCGAGGGAGGTTGAGGGTTCTGGGAGGTTGAGGGTCCTCTACCCAAGGGAGGTTGAGGGGCCTGAGAGGTTGAGGGTTCTGCGCAGTATCTTAGCTGTTCCTAGGACCACACTCTTCTGGACAGAGACCTCAGAAGTTGCCCCTGGAATCTGCTGGAGCCACTCTCCCAGTTTGGGGGCCACAGTGCTGTTGTTTTTTGTTTTTGTTTTTCTTGCCCTTTAGTATCTGCTTAAGCCGGAGAGTACAACCTGACTGTACCATGAGCAAAAAGATGGCGGCCGAGGGTCAGTGAGTGCCTGAGCCTCTATTCAGGATGAAACAAGGAACATCCCTGAGCACATCAGAAGCAGGGCCCCCCAGAATGAACCGCTGAGTGAGTACCTCAGGCAGCAGAGGACAGAGAGTGGGGAGGAGGAAGAAGAGGAGGTATCATGGAAGACCGAGCCCCTCCATGGGATGAACCACCGACAGATAGAAGATGTAGCTGATATCAAGAAATCCTACTAGTGGCTAGAAAAGGCTGGACTGAAGGATATCACAGAGGCTCTGATAATAGCAGCGCAAGAACAGGCGCACAGCATCAGATCAGTTGAGGCGGGGGTCTACCACACCCGACAAGAACCAAGATGCAGGCTGTGCAAAGACGCCGCTTACACAGTCCAGCACTTAGTAGCAGGGTGTAAAATGCTAGTGGGGAAAACATACACTGAAAGGTTTAACAAAGTGCTGGGATAGTGTACAGGAATATCTGTACTGAATACAGACTGGAAGTCCCCAAGTCCAAATGGGAGACACTGCCAAAGCTTTTTGGGAATTGCAGAGGTAAGATCCTGCGGGACTTCAAGTTCCAGACTGACAAACAGGTGCTGGCTAACCAACCAGACACTGTGGTGGTGGACAAGGAACAGAAGACAGCAGTAGTGATCGATGTAGTAATCCCGAGCAACGGCAACATCAGGAAGAAAGATCACGAGAAGCTAGAGAAATACCAAGGGCTGAGGGAAGCACTAGACTACTGTGAAATCCACAGTAGTCCCAGTGGTAAAAGGAGCACCAGGGGCTGTGACCCCCAAACTGGGAGAGTGGCTCCAGCAGATTCCAGAAACAACATCTGAGGTCTCCGTCCAGAAGAGTGCAGCCGTAGGAACAGCTAAGATACTGCACAGAACCCTCAACCTCCCAGGCCTCCGGTAGAGGAGCCGAGCTTGAGGAAGACACACACCACCCGAAAAGAAGGGAGAGGGAGAATTGTTTTTAATAGATAGGCAGATAGATCTAAAGGCAGACAACACATAATAAGGGTAGCAACAATTGTCTTCCAGATGAATGTTAGGTAGGGATGGATGGGTCGAGACAAAAAACGTAATTGGACAAGACAATACTGTAGGATGTAATACTGCACACTGTCATGTACTTGTAAATTCCATTAGTAGGGATTGTCAGTTAATATTGTTATTTCAGGACTACACAGGAGTGGAAGAATCAACTATCGAGAAATTGTAAATAGGGCAGCCACGTTTCTTAATGTTAATGGATATCATAATTATGTTTCGCTGTCACTTTTTCAAAGGTCAGGTGTTAATAGGTTAAGTCAATGATTAATTGAGTTTTGTTCTAGCTTTCCAATCCGGTAAGATAATTTTTTTGCTATTGCTTTTTCTCCCCAATTGTACTTGGCCAATTACCCCAGTCCTCTGAGCCGTCCTGGTCGCTGCTCCACCCCCTCTGCCGATCCGGGGAGGGCTGCAGACTACCACATGCCTCCTCCCGTACATGTGGAGTCGCCAGCCGCTTCTTTTCACCTGACAGTGAGGAGTTTCACCAGGGGGATGTAGCGCGTGGGAGGATCATGCTATTCCCCCCAGTCCCCCCCCCCCCACCGAACAGGCGCCCCGACCGACCAGAGGAGGCGCTAGTGCAGTCACCAGGACACATACCCACATCCGGCTTGCCACCCGCAGACATGGCCAATTGTGTCTGTAGGGACGCCCGACCAAGCCAGAGGTAACGGGGATTCGAACCAGCGAGCCCCGTGTTGGTAGGCAGCAGAATAGACCGATATGCTTTTTTTGCCATAATGCTGCCAGGGTAAGTGACCTAAACTGTGTCAGTGTACTAAACAGTTTGCATACCAACCGGTAGTTCTCCTGTGTGACCTGACAGGTGTTGCATGTGTAAAAAGCAAGACTTGTATCTATTTACAGATTGTAACTGGACTGTAAATGTGCAGGAAGGTTACAGTCAAAAACCAACACCGGCTACTTGGCTAACCAATAACCAATGCATATTAAAGACTCCTAAGTCATTCCCATCAGTGAAGTCAGTGATTTTTTTGTGTGTTTGAATTGGTCTGTGATAATAAAAACCAGAAAGCTTTTGGCTTCCACGTACACAGTGCAGCTATAACATCTGGTATGTTTTAACTGCCTCGGTGAGCTGATAGGGACTAAAATGCTCAAGGTTTCACATCAGATAAGCCGGTGTTGTGTTAGCGAGCGATGTGGACTCCTGGCCAAAGCAGTGGAAGTGAAGTTATATGTGTTTGGTAGCAGACTTGGGAAGAAGGATGCCTATATGTTGTAATGCATACGCTTTCACATTAAAATCACGATGCCGTGCAGAAATGACAGCGTAGCTCCTTCATTCGGGGGCCGGTCCTGCAGTGTGTGTGTGTGTGTGTGTGTGTGTTTAATCCACATGAGGCTTGTGGAATACACACCACTGCAGCACAATGTTAAGATTTCATTTAGATTTCATTCATGTCTTAAAATATTGTGTGCGGGGAGCCGCATGGAAATACATATATTCCATGAATGGGAAATGCCTGTGTGTTTAGTGTGAGTATTCCTCACTCATCACAGGACCATTTGTTGGCGAACGAGGCCCGCGCTGTTTCCAATTTTCGGAGGTGTCAGCCGGACCCACGGAAGGCTGGGAGCTGATCCATCAAACCGGTCCAATTGTGCGTCTTCACTTCATACACAGATAGCCTGAAATATATGAACATGAACCCAGAGCTGCGCTGGGGATCCTGCACCACCCAATGAAAACAGCAGGGGTGACTGTCTAATTGTACTCATACATGAAAGGTTAAGTCGTCACGTGCTGGCGGCGGGGGCACAGATGTCATCGTACTGGTACGCCTAGCTCTCTTCAAATGAAGTCCGGATATATGTTCGGAACTGTGTTTGGATCGGCACAATGTGGCCTGGCGAGATGTTTTCACGAGCCATGCTCGAGCTGAAACGCACAAACAAACACGCCAACACGCATGTGCAGCACACCGACACCCGCATGTAGTGCAGGTTTGGGCACAAGAACAGACACACTTACACCTAATGTAGAGACCCACTGCTCACCATCTGTATTCTCACTGGAAGAGTGCAGGAGAGAGAGGAAGAGAGAGAGATAGACACAAAGGGATGAAAAGACAACAGATGGGTGATACAGCGTCAAGTAAAAATCGAGTCAAATTTATTCGTAAAGAACTTTATAAAAACGGCTAAAGAGCTTAACAGCAGTAATAATACAACTAAAGAGAAGAGTGGACTGGAAGAACAGAAGAAATGATTAGCATAGATCACAGCACACATAAGCTACAGTACAAGGCCACAACAACCGAATACCAGCGAGTAGACGGGCTTCTTTTTTTTTAGACTGGATTCAGGAGAATAAATAATGGAGTCACGTGTAAATGTCTAAAATGATTCGGTGGACGTCGTGAACGTCAGGAAGCAGATGGATTCTGGTTAATAAAAATTTTTTTGCATCCTTCTTTACTTTTGCTTCTTCCTTCACTTCACTTTTTTTGGGGGGGGGGTTTCCCCCATTTTTCGCCCCAGTTATATGCAGCCAATTACCCCCACTCTTCTGAGCTGTCCTGGTCGCTGCTCCACCCCCTCTGCTGATCCATAGAGGGCTGCAGACTACCACATGTCTCCTCCCATACATGTGGAGTCACCAGCCGCTTCTTTTCACCTGAAAGTGAGGAGTTTCACCAGGGGGACGTAGCGCGTGGGAGGATCACACCATTCCCCCCCAGTTCCCCCTCGAACAGGCGCCCCGACCAACCAGAGGAGGCACTAGTGCAGCAACTAGGACACATACCCACATCCCGCTTCCCACGGCCAATTATTTCTGTAGGGACGCTCAAACAAGCCAGAAGGAACACGGGGATTCGAACCAGCGATCCCTGTGTTGGTAGGCAACGGAATAGACCGCTACGCTACCAGGATGCCCCCCAGTTCACCTTTGCATTCCAGACACAAACAATCTCACTAAAATACACACACACACACCTTGCTTGCTTGCTTGCTGGTTGTCCATCATATCCAATGATGACCATCTTCTCCTATTTGTGAGTCCTTAGGCCGAATAGTCCGATCCTGGATGCACAGTTGCGGTTGCAGACCGGGCATGGAAAAGCGGTGCTGGAGGGGGGCAGGGGTAGCTTTGCGAGCATGCCTCTTCGCACACTTTGCTACACAGTGTTGTGTGCGCTGGTTTTCCATATATTTTACTCCCTGAGAACGCCACATGGTGTGGCAGGAGGCAAGTTCCTCCAAAGAAGAGGGGTTGATCTGGCATTTTTTCAGCGTGGTCTTCATTTGGTCTTTGAACCACTTCTGCCCACCAGCAGTGCATTGACCAAGTTGTAGTTGGCCGTTGAAGACTTTACGTGGGAGTCGTTGGCTGGGCATGCGAACGACATGGTGTTGGATCTCATCATCAATTGTGCAGGTGTCAGATAATATGCTTCCCGGATATTTGAAGACAGGAACAGAGGCCAGCTGTTGCTCTTCTGCTGGGAAGGTTGTTGGGTGGATTGGGAGGCCGGCACTCATCTGACAGATTACCACTGTCTTTTGGGTGTTCATGATCAGCCCCATTCTACTGTATGCAGTTACAACTGCTGACAGAGTGTTTTGTAGTGCTTCTGGTGTATGAGCTACCAGGGCACAATCACCGGCATACTGTAGCTCAATTATGTTCTCAGAGGTCACCTTGGTGGTTGCCTGAAACCTCCTGATGTTGACTAGGTTACCATCAAGCCTGAAGTCAATGGTGACTCCAGCCTGCTTCTCCATCCTCCTTTGTAACAGTGTTGTAACACAGACTAAGAAGATATTGAACAGGACTGGGGCTAGCACACAGCCTTGTCTGACTCCAGTCTGCACACCAAAGGCCTCAGAACTGTGGTTCCCCACTACCACTCGGGCCATTTTTCCTGAGTGAAACTATCCAAGGATGGTGAGAAACTTGGGTGGACATCCACATTTCTTCAGGACTTGCCACAGCAGGTCCCTGTTGATTGTATCAAATGCCTTTGAGAGGTCTATGAATAAGTCCTTGTGTTGTTCCCGGCATTTCTTCTTCATGAGATGGCGTGTGATACAGATCATGTCAACTGTCTTTGTATCCTTTCGGAAGTCGTATTGTGACTCTGGTATGACCCGTTTGGCTATTGTTAGTGTTAGTATGTGGAGCCGATCTTGGCGAGGACCTTTCCGGCAATGGCCAGTGATGAAATACCCCTGTTGGAGCAGATGGATGTCTCCTTTGTTGGCATCTTTCCACTGTTGGGGACATACTCACGACTCCACACCTCAAGGATGTCGAGATACAGTGTCCTCATACAGAGGTAGCCTCCTTCCTTGAGGATTTCAGCTGGAATGTTATCAGGTCCAGGGGTTTTGTTGTTTTTCAGGGCCTTGACCGCATGCAGGATTTCTTTGAAGGTTGGTGGGAGGTCTAGGTCTTGCAAGGTGGGCTGTTCCGGGAGCTCTGCCAGGACAGTTGAGTCCACTGGGGTGGGCTGGTTAAGCAGGGTGTTAAAATGCTCAGCCCACCGCTCCACTAACAGGGCCTGGTCCTTGATAAGATTTGTTTCATCAGCAGACCTAACAGGTGCCAGGGAGCAATTTCTGGGGCCATAGATGGTCTTAACTACATCATAGAAGCTTTGCATGTCGTACCTGTTTGCATGAGCCTGGATTTCATTGGCTTTCAGAATCCACCACTCATTTTGCAGATTCTGCAGAGTTGCTTGAGCCTCAGAGCGGAGGTCTTGCCATTGTTCCTTGAGGGGTTGGGATAGTGGGTTGCTGAGGGCGGCTCTGTGTGCCTTATGCATGTTGTCCAGGGGGGTGGACATCTTTCCGGCATTGTCATCAAATCAGTCCTGGTGTTTTTTGGTTTTGAAGCCAACGGAGTGGGCTGCATTGTCAAAGAGGGTGGTGCTCAGAGAGGTCCACTTCTCATTCATCCTGGACTCTGAGTTGATCAGCTGTTTGATGTCTACTAACTTGTCGGCTAGAGAATGACCGTTTGCATTCCAGACGCAAACGATCTCACTAAAATGTACACACACACACACACACACACACACACTGAGTAACAGACAAAAGGCTTTCATGTTATTTTATAGGGTTGATGTGAAGCAGGAGTGAGTTTAGCAGCAATGCTGGTAAACACAGCGATCCTAAACCCACCAGGATAAGACAGAACAGCCTGATGGCTAACAGCTAATTCTTCTTTATGAGTCGCCTTATGAAAAGCGAGGACATGAAGACCACGCTGGCTTTTATTCTATGTGATTAAGGCGCCGGGTTACAGGACTCACACAGCGTCACCTGCCCGGATCTCACTTTATTATATTTAAAGAAATCTCAATTTTGATATGTAATATCTGGATATGTCCTGCAGAGCCCGGTGTGCTGCAGGACTTCTGTCTGGACGTGAGCAGACACGTGTCTCCGAGTCACCGACTGTCAGGCGTAGAACAGTATCTCATATAATACTGGAGTCTTTTTACAGTCAATCTTTCAATTGATTAATCAATCAATTAATCAACTGGGTGAAATGTTCCTTTATTATTATTGTCATTATTTCACAACACCTTACGTTTCAAGAAAGTCTTATGCAAATTACACAGTACCATTACTACTTGATAATGAACTAATGATGGTAAGGATACTCATAATGAGCAGTTATGATTAACGTTATCATCCTTACTGTTGTTGTTTTTGTTATTAAGATAAGATAAACCATTATTTATTCCTGGATGGAAATTAGGTTGCCGCAGCAGCTATGAGAGACTCAACAATTACATGAATGGCAGAAAGAGAGAACAGTTAAGAATGAGAAAAAAAAAGTCTCCAAGAAAAACAAAGTACTGTATATACTAGCCAGTATGGAAGTTTATTAAGATATAAGTGTAGATGTATGACAGCGTGCGCAAAATGTACAGTGTCCATCAGCAAACTGATGAAATGTACAAGAGCTTATGAATTATGGCCAGTATTATCTGTGTTTGCTCAGACTTTGGGGGCGCCCTCTGGGTGAGATACACCAGAAAACAGCAGATGTGTCCTGTGGTTTCTGTTGTCGGGTCCAGCGGTGGATTGCGTGGCCCTCCTAATTGGTCAGGCCACAGCTTAGGGGCCTCTGGCTTCAGTGGGAAAGGCATTTTATGAGATTACAGGACGCTGTTTTTATAAACGGCTGAGGGGGACTAATGAGGTCGACTGCCCCCCCCCCCACCAACACCACCCCTTCATGCCTCTCTCTCTCTCTCTCTCTCCCAATCCCTCTCACCAGGCTTCTTCTTCTTCTATTACCTGCTGGCTGGAGGACTCAGGAGTATCGCTTAATAAAAGTTAATCATGGGAAACTTGTTCATTAATTACACTTGGGGGCCGGCTGCTTGCCTGCTCGCCGTCCTTCCTCACGCTACGATGTGGCTCCCTGCCATTTTCCTGCCTCTCCTCACTTCTTCATCTCATCATTTTCTTTGCCGCCTCTGGCGGCTCCTTTTGTCACCATCATCAGACAAAGGCGGACAGACTCTGGTGTTTTCTTTCTTTTCAGTAAAACCTTTTTTTTATTTCTTTCTTTTGCTCTCTCTACTGTTTGTTTCTTGACAACACACACCTTTTAAAATGTACAAAAGGGGTTATAGTACGCACATACACACATACACACTTTTTGCAGCAAGATGTTCTGAGATCAACATCTGACATGATGTGTCTGGGTTGTCGTCTCATTTATCCAATCAGATTTGTGTTAGAATTGGGTCAGGGTTAGAATTAGGGTCAGGGTTAGGGTTGGGGTTACAGGTCAACTCAACTCGTCAAGTGTTGATCAAAGAACGTCTCTCACTTGCAAAAAAAAAAAAAAATCAGGATGGGCATAAACTGTCTTCTCCTTTGCACTCATACACATGCATCACTCTGGAGATGGGGGGGGGTTATGTTTTGTCTGTTTTCTTTATCCTCACAACCACCCACATTTTAGTTTACTTTTTCCATCTCTGACAACATCCTGTATTGTGCACACGTGTAGAGCGTTCTCAGTAAATCACACAGTCGTCGCCACGCGCAGGTGAGGCATTTAGTTGGTGGGACGCTGTCTAGGAATCTAAAAAGCTCATTTTCCCAGTGGCCCGGTAGCACCTCCGCCCTGCGTACGCTGCCATTTCCATAAAGTGCTCCCCCTGGGGAACCAACAATAATAAACAGTGATTAGTAAATGCATTACACCGGCACGGCTCTTTCGCACCCTTGTCTCTCCTCAATAGTCAACCTGCAAATACTCGGTGCCACCGCAGCACCCTGCTGGACCTGACGGGTTGTGTGTGTGCGCGTGTGTGTGTGTGTGCATGTGTGAGTGTGTGTTTATGAGCTGACCTGACCCATCTCACCACAGAGCATTGAATTGGTAAGGGAATTGGACTAATGCTTATAATAGCGGCGACCATTACAGCAAAAAGCTTTCGGCGTTGCCCGCCAAACTCACAACTGCCGTGGTTTTATCTGATTGCCCTGCCCTTTTAGTTATGAAATGCCTCCATATTGCTTTTATTTATTTCGTTATTTTTGCAGTTCCCATTTCAGTGGCCCAAATTGCTCTGAATTAAAGCCAAGATAATATATCGCCTCCACCCCCCACCCCTCTGGGTTGGGGATGGTGGGGGGGCTATTCCACCTCTTCAATTAATGATCTGCGATTGGTCACCTGTGTAATTGGAGCCGACACCACGGTTACATGTGAAAGCGGTGATATCGTGTCCAAAACACTGATGAATTTTCCTTTTAATTCATTCCCAATAAGCCGACTGAGTCGCTGCAGCTGCCAAGCGTTGTGCTGCGTGTTTCCGAAGCTGACGGTTTGATACGTCGTTCCAAGGCTTAAACGCAAACCACAAGGAACACAGCATGCCATTAACATGCTGGATTTATTTATTTATTTATTTTGGTTAGGACACAACAGGAACACACACACACACACACACACTGCATCTTATATCATCTTTAAACGGAGAAAAACAACCTTTGTTTGACAAAGCGGAGGCCTTGAGTGGCTGAACTCTCTCTGTGCCTCTATCAAGATGGAGGGAGGAGGCGAGAGGAGGAGGATGGAGGCC
This sequence comes from Lampris incognitus, assembly GCF_029633865.1. Classification (NCBI taxonomy): domain Eukaryota; kingdom Metazoa; phylum Chordata; class Actinopteri; order Lampriformes; family Lampridae; genus Lampris; species Lampris incognitus. The sequence continues at coordinate 13,819,850 of NC_079223.1, forward strand.
AGGGAGGATAAAGGACAGGGCTCTCGTGAGTCCTCTCCAGTCAGTGCCCCCCAAACAAAGGTGCCTAACTGTATCAAGCTATTTACAGCTCTATTGACGGCGACTCACTTCAAGGGTCGTAGCCGGGGGTGTTAGCGGGTAGTGGGCCGAGGGGGGCTTCACCTGGACAACACCGTGTTGCCGTGCTATGAATGTGCTGTTAAGAAAGCCCATCACCATGGCTGTTGCAAACTCGGTACAATTTAAGGTTCTGCCGTTAATGGATTTTTGTGGTATGTGTGTGCACTAGGCTAATAAACACACGCACACATAACACATGTGCACATACCTTGCTCAACTCATCCAGGTGATGCAGAGAGGGGGAGAAAGTGAGCCGGGGACTGAGCTGTGTCATATGAACAGGAAGAAGAGAGAGAGAGAGGAGAGCGGGACATGAAGAGAGACAGATAGAGAAAGGGAAAGAGTTAATATAGAACCATCAGGGCCCATATGCGAATGAGAGAGCCAGATAGAGCGAGAGATGGAGAGAGAAGCAGAAAGGTCTAATTTGTACATTGCTGCTAAGTAAGGGGAGCAGGCTAATTACTGGGTGAACGGGGCCGGCATATCCTGCTTGTGTCAAAAGGGACAGAGCCACTTATTAGGCATCAAAGTGCATTCATATCATAGCATAAAGGAGACGGGGGTGAGGGTGGGTGAGTATGTGTGTGTGTGAGAGAGAGTAGAGTGCACAGAGACTTAGAGAGAGGGAACAGGGAGGAAGACATTGTTGAACGGGAGAGTTGGGCTTGGATAAATAGGTGGTGGAGGGGATGGAGGGGGATGAAAGCTAATGGATATCATCATCAAGCGATATGTGGTGGGACCCTCCAGTGAGAACTGGTGCTGTTTAAGGATGCTTTTGGCACAACAGAGCCCCATGGATATAGTCATGGATAAACGACAGGAGGTTGCACTGTGAAAGGAAGAAAGGAAGAAGGAGAGAGAGAAAGAGAGGGGTGGGGTAGGGATAAATCTCATTTACACATGCCGCCTGATGTTGTAAATGCATGATGAGGGGAAAAACCACTGTGCCCCGGCAAACCATGCTGTTTTCCTATGGAGAGCGTGGTGTTGCCCAAATCAGTGGCACTGCTACCTTAGGCAACATGGGCTGCTTGGATTTTCTGTTGTGCCACCGTGCTCAAAAATGGCATTACTTGAACCACGTTAGCCTTTGACCTCTCAAAGCACATCCACCCAGATTACACCTTTGTGTGAAAGTACAAGATATCAACAGCTCTGGCTCAAACATGGAGGAGAAGCTAATGCTAAGTGTCTCTGAATTTCCCAAGCTAAATAAAGGATCAATTTGAAAACCCTGCTGTTTCCTGACAGGCAGGAAACAGCAGGTGAGGCTGGGGGGAGTCACTTCTGGTATACAGACCGTTGGCATGGGTGCTCCCAAGGGATGCGTCCTCTCCCCACTGCTCTTCTCCCTCCAAACCAATGACTGCACCTTCCAAGGACCCAGCTGTTAAACTGCTGAAGTTGGTAGACTACGGTCATCAAACTCATCCAGGATGGCGACGAGCCTGCATGTCGGCAGGAGGCTGAGCGCCTGGTGCTCTGGTGCAGTCAGAACAACTTGGAGCTGAACATGCTGGAGACTGTGGAGGTGACTTTAGAAGACCCCCCTCAGTACTGCTCCCCCTCACAATATCCAACTGCCCTGTGTCAACTGTGGAGACCTTCAAATTTCTGGTACTACCATTTCCAAAGACCTGTAGTAGGAGAACAACATCAACTCCATCCTCAAAAAGGCCCAGCAGAGGAGATATTTTCTGCAGCAACTCAGGAAGTTTGGTCTGCCACAGGAGCTGTTTAGCCAGTTCTACGCCACAGTCATCACATCTGTCCTGTGCATATCCGTCACGGTCTGGTTCGGAGCAGCAACAATACAGAATAGGAACAGGCTGCAATGGAACAGGCTGCTGCGAACTGGAAGAACAGCAGAAAAAGTCACTGGTGTTCCCCTGCCCAACCTGCAGGACATGGAAACAGGCAGGCAGAATCTATTCCACACGGTTTCATTATACAAGCCAATCACATTTTATCAAATAGCTAATTTAAAATAAAATTGTAATAACTTGTGAATGCGTTGGGATATCAACCTGAAATTCATGACACCTTTTCAGGAGTTTTCACTCAGCTTACGTATTAAAGTGCATTGCACTTAAACTCTAGGGGGCACCACAAATGCAAAAAGTTTATATCTCACAATCGGCTGCATGGATTCACGTGAAATTTGGTTTGCTCATTTTGGGTCATGACTCAGTTGATACCTAAAATTTGGTAATGATTAATTAAAGTGAGCGTGGTTTATTAATTATTATTATTATTCAGCCTTAGAAGTATCTGGGTCTCAGAAACCGTAACCGCTGCAGTTCCCAAATTTGGCATATAGGTTGGAAATCTCACCCAATACTCAGTTACCACGTCTCCTTCGATACATGTGGAGTCACCAGCCGCATCTTTTCACCTGACAGTGAGGAGTTTCGCCAGGTGGATGTAGCGCGTGGGAAGATAACGCCATTCCCCCTCCCCCCTGAGCAGGCGCCACGACCGACCGGAGGAGGCGCTAGAGCAGCGACCAGGACACATACCCACATCTGGCTTCCCACCCGCAGACACAGCCAGTTGTGTCTGTAGGGACGCCCGACCAAGCCGGGGGTAACACGGGGATTCAAACCGGCCATTTTGGTAGGCAATAGAATAGACCGCCACGCCACCCGGATGCCCCCAAACTTTACGTTTTGACCTAAAACATTAAAGCCGCAAGTCTCAGAAACAATTTCTTTTTATACTGGATTCTGTGGGTCGAGAAAGATTTTCTGCCATTTTGAATTTTGTCCAAATCTTTTCTTTTTTTTTTTGCTAAAACTCCTACAAAGTTTTAGCAATCGTCACAAAGTTTGGTACAGAATATCTCTGGATCAAGCCACAAAAGTAAAAAAAAAAATGTGGGGGGGCGGGAGATTTTTGATACTCCACCGGGTTTCATTGTACAAGCCAAATCACATTTTATCAAAAATAGCTCATTTTGAAAAATTTGCAATAAATCATGAATATCAACCTGAAATTTGAGGAACATGTTCAAGAGTTTTCCCTAAGTTTACGTATTAAAGCACATTATGCTAAGTGCTTGGACCCCACCCATTGCCGCTTGCGACTATATTCTTTTGTTTTTCCTCTATTTGCATTTTTCTTCAATGATATATGCAAGTACTAGAAGCTACTATAAACCGGTGTCGGATTCCTCGTATGCATAAGCGCACGTGGCCAATAAAGCTGATTCTAATTCTACAGATAGATATCTAGCTAGGCTCAATCCCGCTCACCGTAGCCCATGTCCATAGCACAACCCAACACTGCCCACTTGCAAACCCCCATACATGCACTTTACCTTTACTATTACCAGGCGTTGTATGCCCCCTTCTACACATGTACACACCTTCTCTCTCTACCCTGTGTACTGGTAAATAATATTGCTCTTTTTCAAACCGTTTTAATTGTAAATTGATCTCATGTGACTTACCTTGCATTGCATTCATATATGTCAAAGCTACGCTGGATTAATGCAGCTGGACTGATTTATTGGTTTTGTTCTAAGATGGATGAAGGTTGATGTTGTTCCTTGGTGGAGCATATATGTTTACTGTATGTGTGTCCTCATGCATCTTAAGGCGGTGATAAAAATAAGCAAATCACCTTTTCATGTTTCTTAACCTCAAAAGGGAACAATACAACTATGACTTCTTAGTTCACAGTGGAAATGGAAAGGCCTGTGAACGTCATTTCCACAAAGGACACTGTACGGCTGAACCTCGACCGCCGTTGTTAGAGAAGGGGGAATAAATAAATAAACAAATAAACAAGAGAAACCAACATGTGTCAGCAAACAAGGCCAAAGATGATGAGGTTGTACGGCCAAACATCCGGTGGCAGCACAGTAGGAAACAAGTCATAAAACGCTGCTTTTACATTCCAGCGTCCTGAGTTCAGAGTGTATGAACCGGGGAACCAGAGCCAATAAATTGGAGAGTTAAACCCAAGTCGCCTCACACCCGGCCCGGGCTGGCACGGGATGAAGGACTGGTTAGATCCTTGGGCCTAACCGCACACGCCACCATGCTCGCTCTGGCCTCCTTTTCCTCCCTCTCCTCCATCTCCCCTGCCTGGCCCTGGCTCCCAGCCCGAAGCCTATGGAGCATTTATTAGAGAGGAGACACACACCATGTGCTGCAGCCCTCCAGGATGGAATGCACATGCTCAACAGCAGATTACAGTGTGCAGGCACTTACTTGTGTGTGTGTGTGTGTGTGTGTGTGTGTGTGTGTGTGTGTGTGTCTGTTTGCGTGTGTATGTGCGACATAAAAGTGGATGTAACAGCACGGATACTACTCAATCCGGAAGTTTGTCCCCCATATAAAAGGACCCTTCCGTTGCTTCTCAACCTGGCCAGGTTGCACCAGTCATATTTTCAGTGTGAAATATGTCCCGTCAGTGATGAGCCTTGCCGACAGGCTCCCACCTTTTCTGATAGGAGTTAATGTCATGTTTTCCGTGTTGCCATTGTGATATCCAGTTTTTTTGTTGTTGTGTTTTCTGATTTCTCGTATTTTCTCTTTTATCGGTTTGGTTTGCAGTTCGTCATGGTGTTTTGCTATTTGGCGATGCGTTTGCCCATTTGCCGTTGTGAGCACCCCTATGCTCGCGAAGTGGTTTGGGCCAGAAGGTTATGTCAGAGGGAGACGGAAGGGGTGAAACGGTATAAGGTATTAATCATTTGTTCATTTTGGCTTTTCCGTTGCTTTTCTTTATTGTTTAGTGCACTTGTTTTGTGTTTACTGAAAGGAGGTGAGTGCAGTCAATGTAAGTTAGGGTGTTTTAGACCTCATTTGTTAACCGTCTTAAATGCAACATCACCTGTTGCACGTTGGTATGGGCGAATGCGCGGTTCCCCCTAAGTCCGGGTTTGGGACTGAGAGACAGACCAGACGGTAAAGCACCGAGGGAGAGCTGTGTGTCCTGTGGGTCCTTTATCACATCACCACAGCACGGATGATAATACCATTGTGATTTTTGATTTGTTATTGTGTTTTCCTATTTGTCGCTGTGATTTATACTTCAGGGCCACCACACAAACCACCCTTTTCCTCGCCTACGGGGAGAAGAGAAATAAATGCACATGTGTTTTTCCTGCCATCACAAGACTGTTGTGCAGCGCCCCAGTCGGCTGAATGGGAATTAGGGAGAGACCATTGTTAGCATGCAGCGCTCAAGCTGAAAAAATCTACCCAACGAAAATGTTTTGCCCGTCAGTCTGTGGACGTAAAGCCTCCTAGACAGACCCTCGCAGGAATCTGACCAACTCCGATATATGAAATGACAAGCCAATCAAATGTCGATGTGTACTGACAGAATGCCCCAGGGGCCCTGCGATGCATCGGCGCTTGCCCCCGGTGTTGTCATAGACTCTGAGCTCGAGCCTTTGGCGGTTTTGTGAGTAAACTAGGCGCAATTGCAGCCACTTTCACAACTACTGATGATTTTGTTAGCAATCTACTTCATCTTTTTTTTTTTTTTTTGCAAATCTGGGCAGATTGTGTGCCTTTTTTACACATTCTCCCAAACGGTCTACATTACTGGATGCATTCTGCGAGGGAAGGCTGCCAAGCGTCTCTCAAGTGAGGTGGAAGTTCATCTCCAGGTTGGTGGTGTGCACATGGTCTGGTTGAACAGAAGGAAGTGCAGTGATAATATTGTGGCTATACTTTTTACTGACTTTGTTGAAGTTGCACGAGTGACTGGTGAAAACTACATCATTAATACATCACATTTTCGAACATCCGGGATTTAATGTCAGAGAGGCAAGTCGTGAGATTAGCTGGGGCGCTTGGATCGGTGGGTTTTAGTGGCATGTATAACTGAGTGTTGTCGGCATCAAAATGGTAAAACACATCATGATTTTGAATGACCTGGCCAAGGGGCAACATGCATAGAGAGAACAGAAGAGGGGGGGCATCTGGGTAGCTTGGCGGTCTATTTTGTTGCCTACCAACACACAGATCGCAAGTTCAAATCCCGGTGTTACCTCCGGCTTGGTGGGGTGTCGGGCTTTTGGGGGGAAAAGGGGTGAAAAAAAAATCTTGAAGATTGTTTACTATTACAAAAGCATCATGGCCAGAAGGTCCATCATTAAGTCTTCTGGTTTTTCAAGACTGATTGCTCCCATACCCCCCCACCCTGCATGTTAAAATAGGCTTCGCTCTGCTCCTCCGCAAGGCTTTCCCCCTCCACCAACCTGTCAGACCTGTTTGCACTTAACTGTACTCCATTACTTAAATCCACTGGAGAAGACCTTGCCCACCTGAACAACCTAATCTTGTCACAAATTGACAGGACAGCCGCAGTACAAATGTATATACCACCAAAAACAAACTACATTTTCTCAATGACCCCAGTTCAGCTGACAGCTAAGTAGTTCAATGCCCTGGATTCTACAACCAATAGTTTCTACTGGAACCAGGACGAAAACAAAACAAAACCAAACCAAAAATAAACCGACTAAAATACTAACCAAATAAATAATAAAGTCTTTGGTGTTCTAGCTGCCCCAAATTTCAGACACTGCCATCTGGCTGGCCATCTTCAATGTATTACCTAATGGCTGCAGCCAGAGCAACAATTAAAACCACATTTGGCTGGAAACAGAACAAGCTGAATGCTAGGAATTATCAATATCTGATCTCGTTTTCTCTCTGAATCAATAAAGAAACAATTATGAGTGCAACAGGGTTGTCAAATCAGTCTTATCAAATCAATCACATAAATTCAGTTACATTTAATTTTGGTGTTTAACATTTGTAATTTAACTACTAAAATTGATGGAATAATCAAATCAGTCTCATAAAACCAGTGTCATATTAACCACTCCTTATGGTGTTTAATATTTTATAATTAAACTACTAAAATTGATGGAATCATCAATGTTGCACCATTCGGATTGCTTTAATTGGTAGAAGATGGCATCCGTGGGTACTGCCACAAAACAGGCGGGAAAACAGCTTATTTCAATGAAACAATCTATTAAACAATCAATTAAAATGGACTAATGCTAATCAACACTAAATATCTAACTAATACTGATCAGGTAGAATCAATGATGAGCAGCAATGTAATGATCCAGGCACAAAAGGAAAGAAGAGGTAGCGAGGCTGTGCAAATGTGTGTGTGTGCATGTGTGTGCATGTGTGCGCGCGGAAGCAGGAGGAGGTGTTTGTGATAGGCTGAGCGAAATCGTGCAGACGGGATGGCACACGGCGATAGGAGATAAGATTGAGGCAAGTTAGCAGTGAAAGAGCGAGAGAGAGAGAGCGAGCGAGCGAGCAAGCGAGAGAGATAGAGAGAGACCAGCGCGTGCGCAATCTATCTAACGAAGTAACTTTGCAAACAAAGAAACAGAAGTGAAAGTAGCAAAGGACCACAAGATAAGTAGAGAGTCTGTCTTCCAACTCTGTGGCTCAGTGTGCGCAACTCAATAGTGAATGAGTTCAACCAATAGCACGTTTCTCCATTAACAAGGGACCATTCAAACAAAAAGAAAAATTAAAGGGAAAAATTAAAAACTAATGGGCCTATGTAACGCTTCCTGTGTGACTCACAGAGTGAATCTAGATCATGGATGTTTTTAATTACCAACACTTTCCTCATGTGACATAATTAGACCAACTGCTAAAACTAACTCTGCCGCTAAAACACTCAAGCTAAATCTTGCAACCACACCATTAGGACCAACTCTGCCCGGATACCCGTCTTATGTGAGACCGCTCTTCCATGGAGATCAGACGTGCGGCCTTCGTTGTCCAGCACTGAAGCTCGGGTCCAGGGAAAACAGTCTCTTTTCTCCCGGCAGCTCCAAATTCCTCAATGCTCCATCTGACTGAGTCGATGTTTAAGAAATAAAAAGGGATCCAATCGCCTTCTCTTTCTGTGCAAACTGCGCCGGAAAACTTACCAGCTGATGAGCAGATGAACAAGACTAGGTTATCCTCCAATAAGACTGTGGCGTGCGGTAAGGTGAAGACACGTGATCCTTGGCTCTTCTGTCCGTCTGCAGAAGGGTATCTCTGAATGCTTGCTGTGTGCAGGCAGGGCCCACAGCAAGAGAGTTAAATCCAAATCCTCCGCAGTTTTATGGGTGAAGCTGCATCGATGGAGACAGCACTATTGTAAGCAGTATCATTACAGTGTAAGGTGAGACAGTGGGTGGAGCTCACCTGTGAGGTTAAGCAGGAAGTTAGGGGTATTGTAGTCCACGGGCAGTGCTGGTCCCTACAAAACTGCTTTAAAAATCCATTTATCGTAACGACTCTGGCAGCTTGGTGGACTATCCCCAAATAAACTCACTCCAATTCGGCACAACCCAGATTTTCAACCCATTAGTCCTTAGGTCTTGGAAGCGACAGGGAATCACTCATTTGGAACATGTTTTTGAAAACAATTCATTTTTATCATTCCCAACTTTAACCCAGAGGTATGACAGTGGCCATAGCTTTCTGCAATATCTCCAACTGCAGCAGTCTACAAAAGCAAAAATCAAATTAACTAACAATGCCCTGCAACCACCTCCAATGAATAATGATCTTACTCATATTGCTAGTTTTTACATACTTACTAAAAATAGACGACACTGTGTCTTTACCAACTACAGAGTGAGAAAGAGACCTTGCTGTCACCACCGGTGTCACCTTCTGGAAGTACATTTGTAATAATACATTTTCTGTGCTCTCTAACTAAAAAATGCAACTTATCCAGTACAAAGCCTTAAATAGAGCATATATCACCAAATGTTCAAAACTGGATTCCTAGACAAAGACGCTTCCTCCTGGTGTACACTCAATACCACGGACGATTAACTTCCACGCCATTTGGCTCTGCCCACCTATTCAAATATTCTGGACTAACATAATTAATAAACTATCCTCTCTTGGGCTACTTTTATCAATGTCTTAGCACCATCCATCGACACATAAGTATTTCTGATGTAGGATGAAGTCGTGGGTCTCAGATATGTGTGTGTGTGTGTGGGGGGGGGGGCGTTCTGGTGTGCCGGGTCCCTATGGTTGGGTGGGTGTCCTGCGGATACAGCCATTGTCCTGGGAGCTGTGTGCTGTGGCTACAGGGGGATCCCGGGCCTATTGGGGTGGCTGTGGACCGGGGGGGGGGTGTTGGCTCCTGCTCCTTGGCTGGGCCAGCAGAGGCACAGGAAGGTTCTGTGGTTTTTGGGGAGGGGGGGAGGGGGTGCCTGTAGTCAGTTTATGGGTGTGCTTACAAAATACTTTCGTGGACCCCTTGGTATGCAGGTGGACATGCTGGTTGGGTTGCCTGCCCTGGGTGAGGGATGGTGGGGCTCTCGTGTATGCCAGCCTGGGAGAGGGCACTTGGGTTGGTGAGATGTGCCGTCTGGTCATGAGCACTGGGCAGGCACTTGATCTTGGCTGGGTGCTCCCGGGAGGGGCAAGGCCCTGTTATCATTCTGGGCCACCTAGGTGTGGTCTCCTCACTGCTTTTGGCACAAGGGGTACTTCTCACTGGGGGGCTGAGAGAGGATGCCGAGTGCCCCAGCCTGTCACTGTGGGTGGGTTGCCTGCTGGTTCCGGGGATGTGCTGCGGGCTGATCCCAGGGGGGGTCTACTTGGCTGCTCTCCTGCATTGGTCTTGATGTTCCTCGCCCTTCTTTCTCAGTTCTGGAATGCACACACACCAAATGATAAGCCTGCGGGACAAGCGAGGTGCAAGCCATTGGGTGGAGCCGAGGTGGGTGGTTGAGATCTTGCCTGGGACATCCCTACCCCTGCTTGAACCTAGCCAATGTCCTGAAATGCTAATCCCAATCAGACTAGCTTAGTACACACACACACACACACACACACACACACACACACACACACACACACACACACACACACACACACACACACACACACACACACACACACATTCACACAAGTGATAATCCAAACAACACCCACTACCAGGTCAGGGTCAGCTAGGCAGGAGGAGTTTGAGTGATTTGGGCCTGATGAGCCTGAACGACTCATACTGCCACACCCGACCATTTTAACACCATACACGACACAGGCGCACAATAATCACTGTGACTACTGGCATGGGCAGGTCATCAGCAGGTTGGCATGTGTGGGTGGTCAGCCGGGGTCAGCCGAGAGGGCCCCCTGCCCAGTTGGATTGTTCTGCCCTTGGTGCTAGGTGGTGTCCTTCCTGCTACATTCTGGCAGGGCTGCAGTCAGCGCTGCAAGGTTGGGGGGGAGGGCTGTTGAATTTGCTCCTGCTGTGTGGCTTTTTCTGTGACAGGCTCTGTGGGTGCAGGTGCCAGTGGTGGGACCACGTCTGGCTATCCACAGGTGCTGGTGGGGCCCTGTCCGGGGGGGTTGCCATTGGGTGGCCTGGGTCAGGTGTATTCAGTTATATGGGTTTAGTCTTGGTTTATACAGCTGGATGAGGTATCTACCCAGCCGCCATGCAGCGGACCTAACCCCTACGCCAGGCGTGGATGGGCATGGGGTCCCCCCTGCCTGCCCGCTGGGTGGATGGTCCTGGCTGTGGATTGGTCCGTTGGTTGCGGGGCCTGTCTCCAGGCCAATGGTCTGTGCTTGCCATCCGTGGCTTGGATCGCATGCCTGCAGGTGCACCCTATGCCTGCACCTGGGGGTTGGCCGTGGGGATGTGCTTCAAGGGTGAGGCCCCGGCTTGTACATTTATGGGCTGGGTTTTTTCCCTGGGGGCATGCAGGGCTATTAACTCTGCGGGCTCCTGGCCCCCCTTGTTGGCTCGGTGTTCCTCTGGGGTTGCAGTGTTTTGGGCTGTGGCTGTTCCCTTGGCCATGGGGTGTATGCACGACTGCGGGGCCCGTGGATGCTGCTCGGAGGCACTACGATAAGTCGTGGATCTTGGACACCCCAATTTATTGGGATTATTCCCCGGCAGTCACAGGTGGACATTTCACATACACAAAGGTGGGCACGACACATGCACATACACACTGCCAGCATCTGCCTCACACACTCCCTGGAACACTCTCTGAATTACATCCTTCTTCCTCGTCCTTTCTCCCCCTTTATCTCCCTTTTGTTGTCTTCTCCTTTATTGCTATAACTGCTATCCTAAACTGTTATCGAAAAGATCGATTCAATTATGTTTTGTCGAACACATGTCAGCTTCTGTTTCTACACCTACGTCTTATCAGATACATGTTGTCATTTTTCGTTTCCAAGTTTCCTTTTCTCACTTCTGGTGACTGTCCCCCTCTTGGAGAAGCGATGCTGATTGGTTGTTTAGCTGATCAAACATGCTGAAGAGGGGGGCCAGTTGCAGCTATAAACAAAAACCCCTGTACTCTTGACATCCCACAGATCATCCAAAGGACGGAGTTAGTATAAGCGGTTCTTGATCAATAATAAAGATTGCCTTTGCAGGTGGAAAATCTGAACTCCACTTGCAGGTTAACTCTGTCTAGGACATATTGGCATACAAATTCCCTGTGTTGTATGCCAAGCCTGCTGACAGCAAAGTTTAAAAAGAAAAATCAAAAATTTGGTGTGGTGTAAATTTTGAATTAGGCAATACTTATGTGACAACTACACTTAGTAAGGACTTACACATAACTGGTGCAACAGGCCCCTGGGCCTTATTTTCATTTTTTGCATCATACATATCAGTTATGATGTCATTTCACTCACCGGCTTCATAGTGTAGATTCTGGACACAGGACCAATGCTGGAATCAGCTTTATGATGGTGTTTTATGGAGCAACTGAACACAAGAGTCAGACATGCTTCAATAAGTCTAATTTAACCAAATTATCTAAACTAAGCATTTGGAAGTAAAAACCAAAGTAAAAGTTACAAGTTATTACCTGAAATGTCCAACAGGATCAATGGTGGATGACATCGCTGATCTACTTCCTGGTTCAACCTGCAGAAAGTAGCAGCCTGTAGTTACCATAGGTGGTAGTAAACACTCATAAACTAGCCGGCCAGCACAACAGAGAAGTCATAGATAATGGACAGTCGTGGACACAGTCTGACTGAGACACCAGGGGGGTTTGTTGTTTAAAGGACACGTTTAAGACTCCTGTTCACTTGTCCCATAAGACACCGCTGTAAAGCTGAGTCCAGCGGTGGTCCTCTGTCCAACATCTACTGAATGAAGCTTATGAGTAAACGATCCTATGCATAATGACAAAAGCTACAAGACGAAGACTGTAAAAAAAATAATAAAAAAATCCTTTAAATACAGGAGAAATTAAAAAAAGAAAATGTTAGTCACAAAAAAAAAATCAATCTTTTAACCCTCACAGAGGGCCATCACCACACCAACAAATCAATAACATTACGTGCATATTACATAAATCTATATTTATTCTCCTAGTAACGTACACCCACTAAATTATCACATCGGCACTCTCTAACGCCCTTTGGAAACGTTCAAGCATGGGTCAAAGTTGTATTAGCAAAGGTGAAGCCAACCAAATGGGATTATAGCAGAATTAGCTAATTATCATCATTTCCATTCCCTAACAGCCTGCGATATCAACCTCCATAATTGAGCTTTTCTGGTTTATTGTTGTTTGTCTGGAAAGCCTTTGCCCCCTGGTCTTGCCCTCTGAAACACATATTCCATCCATTAAAACACATTATGGAAATAAAAATCTTAGCTGCTGCTGCTGTTGTTGTTATTGTTGTTGATCATTGTAAAAAAATTTAAAAAAGGCCTTGCCATAATTTTTTTCTATTTGTCTGATCAGGCTTTTGCACCTCGAGGAAAGGGCCTGTTGAAGAGTGAGAAGAGCAGAAAAAGAGGGAGAAAGTCAATGGAAAAAAGGGAAGGGCGGTCATTAGAAAAAGGAGGCAGAGAGAGAGAGAGAGAGAGAGATAGTGTGTCTTTTTATTCGAGTTAACAGCTGCCTTGAATTTGTGGAGGGCTTCCCATTACACACAGCTAGACAGACCTTTCAGAGGAAAATTGGAGCCGTCTTTAAGAGACGACATGCTAATTTATGTCAAAATGGCTCCCCGGCAGAAGGACGGGATGAGAGGAAGGGCTGTTTATGCGACATTCACACTTACACCTGGAGCAAGGTCACATTTTTATCATCACTACCACAAAATAAATCCACATATATATATATATATATATATATATATGTGTGTGTGTGTGTGTGTGTGTGTGTGGATTTATTTAAATTTCCATTTAGAGCCTTGACTAAACTATATGTCAAAACAAACTGACATAAAGAGCACAAGTCTCGCGAGTCTGCAGGAGGGTGAAACACTCCAGATTTTTAAATAACATTCACAATCAGCCACAAGTCGTGTTTAGTTACTCGCTGTCCAATCTGTTGTCATTGGTGACCGTTATATAAAAAAATCCACCCAGTAATACAAAACTAATTTCTCATTAATCAAGCTAACTACCCCCCCAAATCTCTGCTCACAGAACGATCATGTTATGCTGACTGCAAGAGCACTCTGACGACAACTTCTGCAGGTGGCGATCTTTGAATTTAAATATACACTCACTGGCCACTTTATTAGGTACACCTTGCTAGTACCGGGTTGGACCCCCTTTTGCCTTCAGAACTGCCTTAATCCTTCATGGCATAGATTCAACAAGGTACTGGAAACATTCCTCAGAGAGTTTGGTCCATATTGACATGATAGCATCACGCAGTTGCTGCAGATTTGTCGGCTGCACATCCATGATGCGAATCTCCCGGTCCACCACATCCCAAAGGTGCTCTATTGGATTGAGATCTGGTGACTGTGGAGGCCATTTGAGTACAGTGAACTCATTGTCATGTTCAAGAAACCAGTCTGAGATGATTCGAGCTTTATGACATGGCGCATTATCCTGCTGGAAGTAGCCATCAGAAGATGGGAACACTGTGGTCATAAAGGGATGGACATGGTCAGCAACAATACTCAGGTAGGCAGTGGCGTTGACACGATGCTCAATTGGTACTAAGGGGCCCAAAGTGTGCCAAGAAAATATCCCCCACACCATTACACCACCACCACCAGCCTGAACCGTTGATACAAGGCAGGATGGATCCATGCTTTCATGTTGTTGACGCCAAATTCTGACCCTACCATCCGAATGTCGCAGCAGAAATCGAGACTCATCAGACCAGGCAACGTTTTTCCAATCTTCTATTGTCCAATTTTGGTGAGCCTGTGCGAATTGTAGCCTCAGTTTCCTGTTCTTAGCTGACAGGAGTGGCACCCGGTGTGGTCTTCTGCTGCTGTAGCCCATCTGCCTCAAGGTTCGACGTGTTATGCGTTCAGAGATGCTCTTCTGCATACCTCGGTTGTAATGAGTGGTTATTTGAGTTACTGTTGCCTTTCTATCAGCTCGAACCAGTCTGGCCATTCTCCTCTGACCTCTGGCATCAACAAGGCATTTTCGCCCACAGAACTGCCGCTCACTGGATATTTTCTCTTTTTCGGACCATTCTCTGTAAACCCTAGAGATGGTTGTGCGTGAAAATCCCAGTAGATCAGCAGTTTCTGAAATACTCAGACCAGCCCGTCTGGCACCAACAACCATGCCACGTTCAAAGTCACTTAAATCACCTTTCTTCCCCATTCTGATGCTCGGTTTGAACTGCAGCAGATCGTCTTGACCATGTCTACATGCCTAAATGCATTGTGTTGCTGCCATGTGATTGGCTGATTAGAAATTTGCATTAACGAGCAGTTGGACAGGTGTGCCTAATAAAGTGGCCGGTGAGTGTATATATTCCCTTTACTCTCTGTGAGTCACTCTCTAGCAGACTGTGGTTTTCAAACTGAGGGTTGCGACCCACAAGTAGGATGCATCAGACGCTACAATTAAATGTCCACAATTAAACACATTTTATTCAGAAACAGAGGGAAAAAAAAGACTACACTTATTTCTTTTTGCGATAAAATGTAATTTGAACATAGAAGGAAATATTTTTCATACGTTTTAAGCCAGTGCAAACAATTCAATGCCTTTTTTTTCTCTTTTGGATCCCCCCCCCTTTTTCTCCCCAGTTGTATCTGGCCAATTACCCCACTCTTCCGAGCCATCCGGGTCTCTGCTCCACCCCCCTCTGCTGATCCCCGGGGAGGGCTGCAGACTACCACACGCCTCCTCCAATACATGTGGAGTCGCCAGCTGCTTCTTTTCACCTGACGGTGAGGAGTTTCACCAGGGGGACGTAGCACGTGGGAGGATCACGCTATTCTCCCTAGTTCCCCCTCCCCTCCGAACAGTGCCCCGACCGACCAGAGGCGGCGCAAGTGCAACGACCAGGACACATACCCACATCCGGCTTCCCACCCGCAGACACGGCCCATTGTGTCTGTAGGGACGCCCGACTAAGCCGGAGGTAACACGGGGATTCGAACCAGCGATCCTCGTGTTGGTAGGCAATGGAATAGACCGCTACGCCACCCGCACGCCCCCGCACATTTGTATTTTCCATCTATCCATTATCTACACCAGTTATCCTGCTCTCAGGGTCGCGAGGATGCTGGAGCCTATCCCAGCAGTCACTGGGCAGCAGGTGGGGAGACACCCCAGACAGGCTGCCAGTGGGTATTATAGTGTTGTTATTCCACAATGCCACAGTGAGTTAACTGTTCATAAGAGTGACGTCGGGGGAGGGGGGGGGGGACTGTTCCCGTGTCCGGCGAATTTGGTGTACAGTGTTCTGTAGTTCCTACCAGAGGGGAGAGGTTGGAACAGGGTGTGTCCAGGGTGTGAGGGGTCCGCAGTGATTTTCCCTGCCCGTTTCCTGACTCTGGAAGTGTAGAGGTCCGTGATGGTGGGCAGGAGGTTACCACCAACAAGAACAACACCGGTAACGCAATTATTCTAATAGCTGCGTCTACGTGATTCTGTCTAGTCGCCGTACGCGCAACGGAAACACACATGACCCGTTTCCCTCCACCTCCCCGCCCTTCGGTCTGCGGAATGGACTCCCCTCCCTTAAATCTATACGCAGGTTTATTGGAGTAACTACAAAATTAGCTGACAGCATGAGCGCTGAAAGTAGGGAATGTCGTCATCAAATTGTCAGGGTGCTGAAGAGGTGTGGAAATCTATAAAACCCATTCATTCATTCCGAGGAGCGCTGGTCACCCAGCGCCTCGGGCCAGCACGGACCACAAGCAGCTGCGTTTGTTGCTATCCGGGACGAGCGTCTTTTCTCTGACATGTATGGTTTAAAATCAATAAAATAAAATAAAAATAAGATGTTCACGTGCATCAAAAAAAAATCTAAAAATTGAGCAAAAGATCCGGGGGGGGGGGCTTAATCCGGTTCTGATCATGCTGATTAAGACCTTGTTGCGAGGCAATCCGTCTCAATAATCTCAGTACTCCCGTGATCGGGGCAAGACTGGCATACTAATGTGCATGTAAACATACCCGCTGACTTGCTGTAGTGGACCAGATCATTTTTGGACCTCAGGCGCTCTGTACCTACCGGGATTCTGAGTACCCACAATGCAACGGATCTCTTGAGACATTTTGCGATAGTGGAGATCAAACAAAGAGGAACAGATAGGGGGAGGAAGGGCACTGCCATGGCTGACGACTCACCCAACTGTTATGGATGTCTCTCTCTCACTCTCTCTATCTCACACACACACACACACACACACACAAAGGACCAGAGGGCCAGGGATCAGCTAAAATGAGCCCCTTCAATCACTAGCCCCGCCGAGAGGCTACACATGAACCACTGTACACACATGAGATACACATGTACTGTACGCACACACACACTTTCCTTTTCCTTGCCATTCTCTCTCCCACTCTGTTTCTCTCTTACTTTCATCCCTGCTGCCTCCCTCCCTCACTCTGTCTCTTTCCTCTCCTCCCTTCTTTCCTCTTTTCCAGCAGGAAAGCGAAAGGTCTTTCATTTTTTTCCCTGACACCCTTGTCCTTCAGTCTATTGATTGGCGACCAAGCCGGCAGGCCACTGTCGTCTGCTAATAGAAAGTGAAGTTCATCAGACTTCACCGTGTGTGTGTGTGTGTGTGTGTGTGTGTGTGTGAGTGTGTGTGTGCACGTGCACACACACACACCCCTCACCATCAGCAGCCAGTGATTGACTGTAGAAAGGCCAGCAAACTGACCTTTGTATCTCTCTGGAAAGCCTCCTCAGACTCGCTCCTCTCGGAGTTCGAGTTTCTTTTGGTCTTATTTGTTTGGGTCAGTTCTGTCCGGGGGTTTCTAACGGTGGTCACGCCTGTGGTGTATGTCTACCGATGATTGAATTCTATGATGTCCAGCTATGAAGCATTAGCCCTTGTGAAGTTGTCAGAAATGCTATTAGTGTGCTAAACAGACAACCTGTCCCTTTGTGGGGGACATACATGAACAGAATACATGAAGAGGCTCATAGTGGCATCACCCTCTAGGGGCACTTCCACACCTAGCTTGTTTGGCTGGAGTGCCTCCCCCCCCCAAGATGCCCTGTTTGGGCATGAGAACAAAGCAGTCGCACTTGGATGCGGACCAAAGCAAGTGGACCGAGGCAGCCTAAAGGAGGTGGTCTTGGCGCGGGTCCAATCATACTCGGGGCCGGCTTATTCGCCGTGAGTAATCAATCGACTCAATGAAGTGGAACAACTCATTGTTTGCGCCCTGCTCCATCAGTGGTTGCCATCTCCTGCAGCATCTCAATGCAGCAATATGTCTTCTTATCACACGAAACATCACATCCTCGATACATTGCCGTCCTTCTCTCTCAAACCGAGTATTCTGTTCAGGCTCTGAACCCTGGTAACCAAACCACAAACTAGCAGCTACAATAAGCATCCATATGTTGGTGCTCCATTTTCCATAATGTTACTTGTTTTTTGGGGTTTTTTTGTTCCGGGTTCTTAAAAAATGTCGCTGGACTGTCGAACTTCTGACTCAAGCTTCTTCAACAAGAGAGCAGTTTGCTTGCGCGTGACGTTTGTTTACAAGCTCGTTCTGCTCTAAAAATATTGCCGTGTGAACACAAATTAACTCGAGGGCGTTTGGAACATCTGTATTGCATCAGTCCCTGATTCGGAATAGAACAAAGCAAAGCAACTGCAGGTTTAAGTCCAAGTTAACTTTATTGTCGTATATAAAAGTACCATGTACCTTCCAATGCAATGAAATACATGTGCCCTGGCTCTCTCGGCCCTTAACAACTATATATAAAGGAAATAATAAATAATAACAAAAACAACAAATAAGACATCAGAAATCCCACAAAACAAATCAATGGAAGTTATGTAAGGAGCCGACTGTTCATTATTCTGACTGCCTGGGGGTAAAGACTGTCTTTGAGGCGGCTGGTCCGAGTGCTCTGTAAGCGTTGTCCTGAAGGAAGGAGGGAGAAAAGACCACGTGCAGGGTGGCTGGTGTCCTCCATCATACTTAGGGCCTTTCTTCTGCAATGGGTGGTGTAAATGTCCTGAAGCTGTGGCAGTGCTGTTCCAATTATGTTTGAAGCTGTTTTTACCATCCTTCTCAGTTGTTTGTGGTCCTGTTCAGTCAGGTTGCCAAACCACACCAGTATGCTTCCAGTAAGGATGCTCTTTATGGTAGTCTGATAAATTGACCAGGGTTTTTGTGGACAATCTGAATTTTTTAAGACATCTCACGAAGTATAGTCTCTGCTGTGCCTTCTTAATGACACAACCGGTGTTTCGAGACCAGGAGAAGGAATCTCAGATCTGAATGCTTAAAAATCTAAAGTTCTTCACAATTTCAACAGGGACGTTGTTGATGGGCTTCATTTTGGACTTCCTAAAATCGACAATTATCTCCTTTGTTTTCTCAACATTTATGGATAGGTCCCTCCTCACCTCCTTCCCATAGGTTTATTCATTGTTGTGATTCATCAGTCCAATTACTGTGGTGTCATCTGTGAATTTCACTATGCTGTTATGATATTTGGCAACACTGTCATGTGTGAACAGACTGTAGAGTAAGGGGCTAAGGCAACAACTCTACGGTTCTCCTGTATTGAAAACTATGGTAGATGAGTAGCTGGTACCTGCTCTCACTGTCCGAGGTCTGCCTGTCAGAAAGTTGTATAACCACTTACAGATGGAATTAAAAAGACCAAGGTCCCTAATTTCTAACACGAATAAAGGTGGTACAATGGTATTAAATGCAGAGCTATATTCATTAAACAACATTCTGACATAAGTGTTTTCCCTTTCAAGGTGTTTTAACACAGTATGCAGAGCTAATGACACAGCATCTGCCATGGATCTATTTGACCGATAAGCAAACTTAAGCACATCAAGGTTGGCAGGAATGTTAAGATTTATATATGTCTTAACTACTTTTTCAAGGCATTTCATTATTACTGAGGTCAAAGCAACAGGTGGGTAGTCATTAAGACAAGATACAAGTGATTTTATGGGTAAAGACACTAAGGGTTTTCTTAAAACATATAGGAACCACACATAGTGATAATGACAGGCTAAAAATGTCTGTAAAAACATTTAATAGATGACTAGAGTAGGTCTTAAGGACACAAGATGGGATACGGTCTGGGCTGGCAGCTTTGACTGATTTAAAAACCTTACTCACGCCAGCCTCTTTCACTTGATGTGTTAACTCGTTGAGTGAGTGCCCAGCAAGGTTCTGTGTAATGTCCGGTGGTCCTGAGTCATACTCAAAGCAGGCATAGAACCCTTTCAGGTCATCCGAGAGTGAAGCAGTGGTGTTTGTAAAACCACCCGGCTTGGGTTTTTAGTCCATTATCCATGCAGGCCCTGCCACATTTGCTTGGAGTCCCTGCTGTTGTAATGCAATTCTAGTTTATCCCGGTATTCTTTTTTTTTTGCTGACTTGATGTCTTTCTTCAGCGCATACCCGGCTTTCTTGTAGCGGTCCTTACCCTTGGCTTTAAAAGCTGCAGTTCATTAATTTAGTCTCTGCTGAATGTCGCTATTAATCCAAGGTTTCCGATTCGGATAGGAGCGGATGGAATGAATGGAAATACAGGTGTCCACACATAATTTAACATAGGAACTATTAGTATATTTGTTCAGGCTCAGAGGATTCATAAAAACTGACCAGTCTGTTGAAGCAGAACAACCCTGAAGTTTGAGCTCATTTTCTGCTGACCAGCACTGCACAGTTCTCAAGGTGGGTTTCTCGCTTTTAACTTTCTGCTTTTAAACAGGTAACAAGATCACGAATGAATGGTCCAATTTCTCAAAATGAGACCGTGGAATAGATCTGTAGGCTCCTTGATAGTGCAGTAGCAGTGATACAAGATCTTTTCGCCCTTGGTTGGACAGCTGACATGCTGAAAGTATTTAGGTAGCACCGATTTGAGGTTGCAGTGATTGAAGTCCCCCTGCCATAATGGAAACAGCTTGTGGATGCTGATTCTCATAGCCTCTGATTGTGCCGTAGAGCTTGTCCGAAGCTACTGTACAGCAGGATGGGGGGTGGGGGGGTGAATTCCCTTTGTTGATGAAATGGTCGACACTTGATTGTAAGATGTTCCAACACCAGCACCAGCAAACAGGACTGGGAGATTACTTCCACATCAGTGCACCACGAGTTGTTGACCAGAAAACATACTCCCTCACCTTTTACCTTGCTGGTTGTTTCACACAAGTAGTCTGGTCACTGCATGGAGAAGCCATCAGGCTGTATGGCCCGTCTGGGATGTTTGAGGTCAGCCAGGTCTCAATAAAACAGAACACGCAGCAATCCCTCATGTCCCGTTGGGGGCTAATACAGCAAAGGATTTAATTTAGCTCGTTGTCAACATGCTACATGCTAGCTGTACATGCTAGCTAGCAAAATGCTTGGGATGGAAGGTTGAGTCCAGTGACACCATAGCAAAGCCAGACCCCACCTCGTCTTAAGCCTGTATTGGTGTTGGTTGCTGGTGTTCTAAGATACTGTAGGGTTGTAAAGAATGCCTTCTGGTATCTCTGGAGGTACACACAAGTCTGGAGCATTTAGTCTTTTACCCAGTAAGTGATAGCTTAAAAGACACAGACCAAGTGACACCTTGGTCTACTTCAGTGTGGTACTGGGTTTCATCATTGTTGGAGATGATGCCTACAATGGTTGTGTCATCTGTGTAGTTTATTATTTTCACAGAACTGTCCATGGATGCAAAGTGGGTGGTGTAAAGTGATCAGGGACCGATTGATCCAGCCATGTCTCGGTAAAGCAGAAGGCTGGGCAGTCTCTGTAGGTTTGTGTTAATGACAAAAGTTCATCCATTTTATTTTTGAGGGATCATACCAGTAGTGGCTGTCAATAGGGCCATCTCCTGAACCTGGAGAGCACCCCTGTTCTCCATCTCCCTGTGCTAGGTGTTATCCCAGGGTGCCAATCCAGTGTTGTTTACAACAAATATATCCTCTGAAATGTTGGCAGATAGTCCCAAATCGCCAAATGTAGTCCCCCTGATCAATCTTATCCAGAAAGGGCCAGTGTGGGTGAAGGTTTTTGTTCCAACCAAGCAATTACACACCTGTGTCTCCTAATCAAGTTCCTCAGCAAAGACTCTACTGGTTGATTAGTGGGATCAGATGTGTGACTGCTTGGTTGGAACAAAAACCTTCACCCACACTGGCCCTTTCTGGATAAGATTGCCCACCCCAGAGCAGGAACCAGGGCAAGACTTACGACGGCCATCTTGTGGTTGTGAACTGGTGAATCGTCATCTATCACTTTCAGCCATGAATGCTTCAAATGTCCTGATGTGTTCTTGATCTACTTGCTTTAGCTAATGATTTGTTGGTTGGTGACATGGCAGATTTGAGATACACAGTTTGCAGCATTGATTTACACCTTAATGAATAGGCATTTAGCTACTTTCATGAAACAATCATGTAACTGCTGTATATCAATAAAAGACATCTGTGACATTTTTTTTAACAAAGTTTTTCAATTTTACCAAAAGTCATTTGATTGCCAAAGTACGCCCGCCTCTGATGAAAAAGGCTGTTTGAGGGTTCATTACCATAATAATGATGTTATTCATGAGCCCCTACTCTGATTGGCTGGCAGTATTGCTGACTCCACTCCATTCCTTGACAGAAACAGTGGCTGCCCAACTAGAGGCTACATTGCGCTCATCATGGGCAAATTTTAGTTGATTGTTCCCAAGAGCGACATCACTGAGAAGCAATTCTGATTGGCTTGTTCAAATGGTGGCATTTGGGCCCATAAAAAAAAAAAAAAAAAACGGTGAAACAGAGAGGTTATTTAACTGCTTTGAAAGCATCAAAATGGTGAAAGCAAAATCCACCCCATGACTAGACAAATCTTGTGTGTCATATCCCCTTTTAACAGCAACGGCCACAAATTTAAGTAATTATGTTTGTACTACAATTGTTAATGCAGCATTGAATTCACTTCTAAGAAAACGTATTGCAAGAAATCCACAGCATTTATTTCCAATATTTGCTCTTTTTGGAAACGTAATGCCAATTTGAGAATTCCCCCCCCTTCATTTCTTCCAGTAATACTTAGCCAATTACCCCACTCTTCCGAGCTGTCCCGCTCGCTGCTCCACCCCCTCTGCCGAGCCGGGAAAGGCTGCAGACTACCACATGCCTCCTCCGATACATGTGGAGTCACCAGTCGCTTCTTTTCACCTGACAGTGAGGAGTTTCACCAGGGGGACGTAGCATGTGGGAGGATCACGCTATTCCCCCCAGTTCCCCCTCCCCCTTGAACAGCCGTCCCGACCAACCAGGGGAGGCGCTAGTTCAGCAACCAGGACACATACCCACATCCGACTTCTCACCTGCAGACATGGCCAACTGTGTCTGTAGGGACGCCGAACCAAGCCGGAGGTAACATGGGGGTTCAAACCAGTGATCCCTGTGCTGGTAGGCAACGGAATAGACCGCTCCCAATTTGAGAATTGGCTCTGACTTTTTTTCAGAGCTAGGCAGCTCTGCTAGCTTATGGTATTGTATTATACCAATATTTCCCTCTCGTCTTAAATTACATCGAGTTTTATGAGTTTGATCTGTCAAGTTTATACTATCAAGTTCAACTTGCCAAGCACAAATACACCACTTTGAAATTGCAATACTTGGTATTGAGAAACGTCCAATATCTCGTCTTCCCCCCAAGATATAATTGATATTAATAACAATCTGTGGCACTGTCTCTTCTCTCATTGATGAAATATTGCTAGGTGATAGTCAGGGGTCGATTTAAAGGGGGATGTGAGGGAGTGCCATCTCCCCTGTTAAACAAATAGACAGAAAATAACCCTTGATAAACCTGCCATCCCCCCTTTCCATCCCCGTTGCGTTAATGGACCTCATTATGATATATCTCAACCAAGGAACATTAGCATGTATGAAGACTAAGGTTTGTCACTGGTCTGCTTAATGTCAGTAGTCGCAAACGGCCCATGTCAAATCTTTTTGTAATACACGTGTGAGTAAGTTCATCGTTGTAAATCAAATTTCGGTGGCCTTACGCATACGAAATAGGTAGCGACTGTACAGAAAGCGGCTTGTAACAGGTGCCTGAAATTCAGATTTGACCAGAAATGTAAAGTGCTTTGAGTGGCTGTTGCTGCTAGAAAAGCGCTGTATAAAATGCAACTTGATTGATTGATTGATTGAAGAAATCTATTGCCAATATCTAAAGTCTATCCATGCCAGAGTTGCCCACCAGCTCTAAAATACTTTTTAAATGCAATTGTTGTAACAAAGTCTTTCATCGGTAAAATAATGTAGTTCTCTGGTTACGTTTTAAGACACTGTAGGGTAGTGGGCCCGCCATCCTCCAATTTTCTTTTTACTAATCAACAACTGGTGATGCTTCCGTCCATCCTTCCCACATCTCAACCATTTGCCTATCGAGGGGCTCGTTGCAACTTTGGGAGAAGCTTTGGCTGCGTCAAGCTTTCTCTTAAACTCGACCTTAACCTTTAGCAACTGAACGCCAAACCTAAAATGTGGTGCGAAAACACACTTACTCATTGTCTCCCTTTTCAGTCGCCCCTCTGTCAGGTCTTAAGCCAAGACCAATGGCTCCTATTAGTGTGTGTGGCAGGCCGGCTGACAGGCCAGTCAATATCCATGAGAGGGCCACTTCATTAACGCTCCCTACTTGCTCAGAGAGATGGAGAGGCCATCTGGCCTTTGACAGGCCACAGAAAAACACCACAGACTTGGACTTTTCTGGCAGACATAACAGAATCAGAGTGTTTGACAAAGATTAGCCAAGCAAGAAAAAAAAAAAACAACAACATTTAGGCCATTATAAAGATAACTTGAAAAATAATCAACTTAAAGCCAATCTTCTATTTGAATAAATGTTGATTACATGAATAGTGTTTTTGTAGTTTTTTGAGATTTTCAATGATTAGATAACATAATAATAACAATAATAATAATGGATTACATTTATATAGTGCTTTATCTTGACATCCAAAGTGCTACACAGTGAAGGGGCTAACTCACCTCAACCACCACCAATATGTAGCACCCACCTGGGCAGCCATTTTACACCAGAACGCTCACCACACATCAGCTTGAGGTGGAGAGGGGGGAATCACTGTGAGCAAATTACACAGGGAGATGGTTAGGTATATGAACATATATGAACATATGAGATATCAGCATCGTTTTTCCAGACCATAACGGATGTGTCCTTGTATGAGAATGATTCTGTTGGAGAGTAGTTTTTACAGCCAGGAATATTCAAGACACCTGTTGCATGTCATACGGACACCATTCTGTGTAGTTACTTCTCCTAGTGTGTTGCCATCTTGTTAAAACAATATAGTTTTGTGGAGCAGGATTAAGATAAGCCTTGGGGTTTTGTCTCCTTTTGTATATATCCATACAGCCATTATCCAAACTGCTTATCCTGCTCTGGGGGTCATGGGGATACTGGAGCCTCTCCCAGCAGGGTGGCAGGTGGGGAGACACCCTGGACAGGCCGCTCGGCCGCCAGGCCTTAAAATATATATATAACACATCACAACATAAATGGTAAATTATGTTCAGCATTCAGGTCTTGCACCATCAGGGGGTAGCTGGCTGGAGAATTCAGCAGGTAATATGAGCAGAGCGTAGTCTCGGAGCATGGCTAGCCACAGGTGGCTGAGGGAGGGCCGCTCCGGCTGCACTGGTGTAATGAGGCTGTCCAGTGGAAGCACGTCAGCTCCCAGATCCTCCTCATCCTCCTCCTCATCGCTCCCCCCCCCCCCGGGGGCTGGTCGGGGCTCGGCTTCTTTCTTGGTCTTCATAGCCACCACATGACCTCTGCCTATGCCTTGAGTACTACTAGTTTCTCCATTGTGGTGGCACTCGCACTGTACAGTCAAGTCAAGTGAATTTTATGGACAGTATACAAACATTTTGTATACAAACATGCTTAAACTGCATTTTGCTCTTGTAATACAAAAACACAGATGGATTTGCTCTGCTATGCTTAGTACATGTGGTGCAAAGTAACACGTGAACGGATATTTACATGCCTGTCAGACATACCACAGGTTTCTTTTTTTTTGCATATTAGGCTTCATGAAGGCCGGGGGGGAGAGTGGTCATGCTGTGGCTAGAGAGGCCAGACACACGATATGTAGGCTGCAAGGTGAGGTTAGCCTTTGTTTATGTCATTTGTCCTCTATAGAAAATATTATAGAATAAAATAGAATAGAATAGGACTTTATTGTCAAGCTGAGGCCGAAAAATCACCTGCTCCAACAGGAGCCCAGGGCTGCATACCATCTGCCTCATGGCCACTCTTTTATAATTACCTGTAAAAAAAAAAAGAAAAAAGGAGGCAATTTGAAAAAAAAAAAGGAATAGTGTGAACCCCTTTACGTGTTGAAATCTCACGATGAACTGGGGACGAGTCAGAGGACATATCACTGCTCAAAGCTGTTGTAGGAGCAAGAGCTCTCAAAAGAATGACTGGTAAAAATATACCGAATAGATCCAATTTTCAAAGCTTCATTTGCCGTTAGCAACAGTAGCAAAAGTTAACAACGAAGCCCTAGCCAGTGGCTAGATTTTTTTTCCCTAACCAATCCTTTAGAAACTGACAGTATTGTTGATGTTTTGAGGAGTTAATTTTGTAGTCTAATGGTACATTTGTCGTAATGACCTTTTAGATTTAACCAAATGGCTGTTTTTATGGAGTGTAATCACAGTTCTTTGATTTTATGACTCAATAATAACCTCAATTTCTCTGAGAGTTTATTGTATACTCTAAGGCAGGGTTCCCCAATTACTTTTCCCCAAGGAACAAATTATGTCATGCATGCCAAGCCAGGGGCCAAAACGTCCAGGGTTTTTTTTCCCATTGCGCCAGTAAAAGTTGTTTTATGTGCAGATGTTGTTGTTGCTGCTATTACGATTATTGTTATTATTTTTATCATTATCATTATTTTCATCATCATTATTGATTTACAGATAGTAGAAACAGAGTGCTTGTATGATGTTATCACATTTGCTATTTTTTGTTTGCAGTGATCTGACTTGGTAGGGTAGTTGGCATTAAAACTGGCAGCATGCATAGTGTTGAAGTTGAAGCTTGAGATTATCTGCTTTGCAGACAGCTATGGTCTGCATGCATATCAAGCGTGTCGATATGGCATTGGTGTGGTCCAGTAAAATAAAACAAAACTGATCAGTCCAGTCAGGTTTGAACTGACGGTTTTCCCGGTCGACTTTGCGCTTTTTTGTGCAGGCCATATTCTTGGTTATGGACAGTTATTGATTATCTGTGACTTAGCTGGTGTGTGGCTCTGTCTAGTCAAGGACCTTAGAGAGTGCGGAGTACGTCTTACATCTACACAAGCTCTACGGCATAGATCAAGTGTACGGTGTGGGGTGAGGTCAAAATAAAGTAGAGCAGCATGCACTTTATTTCACATGTTGCACACTTTATTTCACGTTGACAGGTGTGTTAGTGCCAATGGGTCAGCACGGGCCAAACATTTGGTTCTCTGCTTATTGGGGTTCAGGGCTCTAAGGGATGTATGGAAGCAGAGCACATATTATATGACACACTTCATATGATTGTCTTGGATTTCGTTATCTCAGCACATTTACTTATAGCAGCAGTCACTGCTGACCACTGATCAAAAATATACTCTGGATTGATGATTGCAGCAGCCTCACCCAGTACCAGTATGGGAAGATGGTGGTGTGAACTTATGTTTGCGGCAGCCTCACCCAGTACCATCCATGCAGTGTCTTTGTCCACGTCTAAGTTGTCTTCATTTGATGGCTGGGAGAGCTGGCGCTGGATGGGCTGGAAGAGCTTGGTCTGCCGCGTCCTGTGGGCCCAGGGACCACAGCCCTGCCTGGACCTCTTCGGGCGGTCTGACAGGATGTGGAAGCGGGGCAGGTTAAGCTAACTGCTAGCCCATGCAGACCGGCAGTTCCGATAACACCGAGGGCGGTCTGGCGGGGGCCTTGCCTGGCGTTGACTGTGTTTTTGTTGTCGTCGTGTGGAGTGCGGGGAGGTGTGGCGAGGGTGTCTGGCTGGGAGAACTGCCGTTGGATTGGCTGGGGGAGCCAGGTCTGCTGCGTCCAGTGGGCCCAAGGACTACGGCCCTGCCTGGAGCTGCGCCCGAAGAGGAAGCCCCGAGGGCGGTCTGACAGGATGCTGAAGTGGGGCAGGCTAAGCTAACTGCTAGCCCATGCAGACCAGCAGTTCCAACAGTCATCCTGTCTGGCGTTCGCTCTCTTCGACAGTGAATTTTTTTTTTGGATATGTTGGATATAATGTGTTTTCGTAGTTTTGTAGTTTTTGTAGTTTGGATATGTGTTCTTGTAGTTGGGATATGTGTTTTTGTCTTTGTGTCGCACTGCTGTAGGCTGGGAGAAACGATATTTCATTTCATTTCATGTACTCAAGAGCATGAAATGAAACGACAAATAAATCTTCCTGATTCCTGATGACGTTAAATCTGTGAGGTCAGTTCGACGCCCTGTTGGTGTGTTCCCTAACTACATGGTCCTAGCAGTGGACACAGGTAAGTATCAGTTATCAAACCCAACCTTAAGCTGAAAAAGTCAAATGTGACTGGATGTGAGGACAGGAAGAAAATCACCCGACATCTTTCAACATGATAGCTGCTACAAAAAGAGCACTCATTTTGGGGTGTAAACATAGAGTGACTAGCTAACAAATGACATTTGCTTGTTGGCTAGACTCATTCGTAGATTTAGGATAAGTAACAATACATTTTTATCCATATAATTGTACTAACTAGCCTCTGGCTGGGTTGGGTCTTTGGTGAATTGATCATGGATTAGTGTATTTTGGTTGTCTATGAAAATCAAAGCCATGATATGGTCATGTTGGAGTGGTAATAAAATAAACTTGTGGAATATCTTCTGGTGGTTTACCCTGTGCTGAATAAAATATACTGATAAACCATTTCACTGCATCACCAGGTAGATAAGACACTCATAAACACACACACACACACACACACACACACACACACACACACACACACACACACACACACACACACACACACACACACCTGGGCTGGCATCCATATGTGCACATGCCAGCCATTAACACACAATGACACCCTTTAGAAAAAAGACAGTTACCTCTTTTAAACGACTAAATGAGCAGGTGTGCTTTTACATTTGCTTACTGCATCAGCAAATATTAAATCCACAAATTTCGATAAATATCAGGAAGGACTGTCATATTTTTCCTCCACTCATATACGATTGCCTACTCATAATTACATGTACAGATGGCTATAATTCGCCTCAATGTTTATTACATATCATCAGACACAAGAACTAACTCAGAATTTGGCATCGTGAAACACAGCACCCAAACATAATCAGAGAAGTATACAGTCAACCTCAAGTATACTAAAACTATGTCCGGGTGGCGTAGTGGTCTATTTCGTTGCCTACCAACACGGGGATTGCTGGTCCGAATCCCTGTGTTAGTACCTCCGGCTTGGTCGGGCATCCCTACAGATACAACTGGCCGTGTCTGTGGGTGGGAAGCCAGATGTGGGTATGTGTCCTGGTCGCTGCACTAGCGCCTCCTCTGGTCAGTCGGGGAACCTGTTCGGGGGGAGGAGGAACTGGGGGGAGTAGTGTGATCCTCCTACGTACTATTTCCCCCTGGTGAAACTCCTCACTGTCAGGTGAAGAGAAGCGGCTGGTGACTCCACATGTATCGGAGGAGGTATGTGGTAGTCTGCAGCCCTCCCCGGATCGGCAGAGGGGGTGGAGGAGCAATCAGGACGGCTTGGAAAATAGAGCATTCGGGGAGAAAACGAGGGGAAAAAGCCACACAAAAAAAAGTATACTAAAACTATACAAATGCACTATATATATATATATATATATATATATATATATATATACATATATATATATATATATATATGTACAGTTTTAGCATTTGTGTAAGCCAGCTATACTAAACCATAGGTAAAGTATACTAGTAGTGCACGTCTAGTTAAAGTTAAGCACATTTACAAGTATACTTTTATGAACTAAAAAAAATGGGCCAATTTGTTTGCAAAGTGTACAGTGACAGACAACTTATTGGTACATCTTGAGTTAACCAAGCTTAGTATAATATTTATACTCAAGTATATGTGAAGAATATAATTGAAGTATACCACACACACACACACACACACACACACACACACACACACACACAGCATCTTGCTGCTAGGGTGGACTGGTGTAGGATGACATGGCGAGTTATTGGTGTAATAGAATTACCTGAGGAGGCCATCTGATATTAACATAATACCAACTGAACATGCAAATTGTCTTTCTGGTGATGTTAATATGCATGAGAAGCTCCTGCTGTCCCCCCACCCCCACCCCCCCTCTCTCTCCCTCTCTCTCTCTCTCTCTCTCTAAACCATATTCTATAAACCATATTCTCACACTAGCAAAAAATGGAATAAAACCGTTTCTATCTTTGGCGCTGGGTACAAGAGAAAAGGATGCAGAAAAGTGGCAACTCTTGCATTTTGTTGTGGGACAAGCTAAGTTATCGATTTATAGAAGCAGGAAAAGTGGAATTGATGATGGCTCAGAGGAAGACTTACTTCTTCTGGTCACCACAGGGGTGAAGGCGAGAAGTTTCTTTACCCCGATGAACAACTTGGATGCGTTTATCGCGCGGTGGTGTTTCACTACAGCCATTTGCTCAGTCAGTGAGGGGCAACTGGTATTTAATTGTTTTTGCATCATATTTTTTGAACCCTTTGGGAGTTTGTGACTTGAACCACTGTTTAAAAAAAAAGAAAAACCTCTTTGGATGTTTTAATGTAAAGGAGTTACTTATGTTGTTGTTGTGAAATGGATATGACATTGTCGAAGTTTTGTTTTATGTAGTATGTAAAATAAAGAGTTGCTTAAAATAAAAAAAATAAAAAAGGCTTCCGGGTGGCGTGGCGGTCTATTCCGTTGCCCACCAACAAGGGGGCCGGCGGTTCGAATCCCCGTGTTACCTCCGGCTTGGTCGAGCGTCCCTACAGACGCAATTGGCCGTGTCTGCGGGTGGGAAGCCGGATGTGGGTGTGTGTTCACAAGCGCCTCCTCTGGTCGGTAGGGGTGCCTGTTTGGAGTAGGGGTGGGGAATAGCTGATCCTCCCACACGCTACATCCCCCTGGTGAAACTCCTCACTGTCAGGTGACAAGAAGCGGCTGGCGACCCCACGTGTCGGAGGAGACATGCGGTAGTCTGCAGCCCTCCCCGGATCAATGGGGGGGGAATCAGCGACTGGAATAGCTCGGAAGAGTGAGGTAATTGCACGGATATAACTGGGGAGAAAAAGGGGGAAAAAGTAAAAATTTATTAAAAAAAATCTCTCTCGTTCCTTGCTCTCTTTCACATACACACATGCGCACGAGCGCACACATTTTTCTTTCTTATTTCTTGTACTGAAAACGGATAAAAATCAGGAGTTGTGATGTGACCGCACTGTCCCCCCTCCCCACTACACACACCTACACGCCGAAAACAGACACATCTTGGGCGAGAGTACTTGAGAGGTGTGCGTTTCACTGACACGTGTGAAGCTAAATGCCAACGTACCATTTAAGAGAGAAAGGGCAGCGACACATCCAACCTTTGTGGTGTGTCATTCAGCGCCGCTCACTGCCGCTCACATCTAAAAATGAGGTCTCCTCTGTCCGCGGGTGAAGCAGGTCCCCATCACCCCATCAGCTGGAGGAGCGGAAGATGTTAACAACCTCTCACACATCAGACCGGCGGCAGGGGGGGGGTGGAAAAACAAGGAATAGGAAGAGGAATGACAATCTTTACTTTTTCATGTAACGGCAGAGATGGGTGTGAAAACTCCTTCTTTCTTTCTTTCTTTCTTTCTTTCTTTCTTTCTGTCATTCTTCCGTTCTATCATTCTTTTCCTTTGTTACCAGCTTCCCTTCTTTCTGTCTGTCTTTCTTTCTGTTGGTCTCTTTCTTTCTCTTTCTTGCTTGATTTGTGTGTCTTTGTAATTTTCTCTTTCTTTCTAGCTTTCTTTTTTATTATTTTATTAATTCTATCATTAACCAATCCATTCAGTCTTCCATTCGTCCAATCTATTCCGTCATTTCCAACCTCCCTCTTTTATCTTAACCTCCCTCCATCATCCCCCCTTCCTTGTCATGGCACCGGCCTCCGGTTGTTACTCGTGTTCCCCTTTTCCCTGCTGTCTCCTGTTACCTGTGTGTGTGTGTGTGTGTGTGTGGGGGGGGGGGCATCCTTCCCTTGCACTCCCCGGCTCTCTCCTGATTGGCAGCTCATTCACTTGCCCAGCCTGCACACCTGCCTCCCATCACCTCATCCGCCCAACAGTAAATCTGCTCAGGTTCTACGCCAGGGGTGCCCAACTCCAGGCCTCGAAGGCTGCAGTGTCTGCGGGTATTTGTTCCAACCATGCACTACACCACCTGATTTAACTAATTAGCTCACCTCTTGGACCTAGGAGGGATAGGAATTAGTTAAATCCGGTGGTGCAGTGCATGGCCGCAACAAACACTTGCAGACACTGTGGCCCTCGAGGCCTGGAGTTGGGCCCCCTGTTCTACGTCCATCATCTCCAGATCGTTGTTTCAACCACAGTGGGGCACTACTCTCCGGTCCCCCTATCTGCTAAACCCCTCCTCAGCGAGCCACGCTCACCCCCTCGTCCAGCTGTGCTATCCGCCCTCGGCCTCTCCACCTTCTGCCTTGCCCGTCATCCTCATCCCCTTCACTCCTACGATAAACACCATTTTACACTGCTCAATTCCACTGACTGTGCCTGCGTTCGGGTCGGCCTGTACTGATCGTAACGCCGTCCTTCCTTCCCTCTCTCCTGCACCCATAAATATCTCTCCATCTCTACTGTGATGATGAGCACTTGGTGAAGGTCCGGCGACGGCGTTTAAGCCATTCAGAGGCGTTTGATGAAGCTTCTTCTTTCACCACCGTGGAAATATATGGCGAAAGGAAAAGGCCACCTCTTTGTCACTAAATGCCTCTCCCATTCATTCACACCGCAGCAAAGTAATATGTCATTTTGCCAGGGTAAAATGCCAGATTTGAAAGCTCTCTATTCAATTAATATTTAGAGTAACGGTATGTGCCATCTTTAATCCAGAGGCCATTTTGTAGTCAAAGGGGGGCACTAATTGAGGGGTTGGGAGCAGGAGCGCATTTATCAGAACGGTGAATTTTAGAAATGTTAGGAGGCACTTTTGCTGCCGCATCGCATGCAATCACGAGTCAATATACACAGACTCAGCGTGCACAGACTTAATGTGCGTGAGACTCAACCTGCACAGGACTCAATGTGGGGGCGGTGGTCTCCAGAGTTAAAGTTGCAGGACTTTGGATTGCAGGATAAATCTTTCACGCGCTTATTCGTACTCAAACTCTCTCAGGTTGGGGAGTCAGGATTTCTCAGCCATACAACTAAATATTAAAGAGACAAAAAGACATTCTGGTCTATTCCGTTGCCTACCAACATGGGGCTCACCAGTTCGAGCCCCCATGTTACCTCCAGTTTGCTCGGGCGTCCCTACAGACACAATTGGCTGTGTCTGTGGGTGGGAAGCTGGATGTGGGTATGTGTCCTGGTCGCTGCACTAGCGCCTCCTCTGGTCGGTCGGGGCACCTGTTCGGGGGGGGAGCGGGAACTGGGGGGGAATGGCGTGATCCTCCCACGCGGTACATCCCCCTGGCGAAACCCCTCACTGTCAGGTGAAAAGAAGTGGCTGGCGACCCCACATGTACTGCAGCCCTCCCCGGATCGACAGAGGGGTTGGAGCAGCGACCGGGATGGCTTGGAAGAATGGGATAATTGGCCGGATACAATTGGGGGGAAAGGGGGGGGGGGTGGACAAAAGACGTTCAAAAAGCAAGCATCAGGCATAATTCCTGCTGTAATGAAGGTCAAGGTTTATTTTTCAAATCGGATCGGAAGTGACTTCACTAATCCTAGCCTGGTTGTCCCAGCAGCACACAGATAAGCAAAGACACTTGACTGGTAATATTACAGCCAAAACGGGCTCCATGTTAGTAAGATATTACAACTGAAATGGGCTCCATGGTAGTAAGATATCACAACCGAAACGGGCTCCATGGTAGTAAGATATCACAACTGAAACGGGCTCCATGGTAGGAAGATATTACAACCGTAACGGGCTCCATGGTAGTAAGATATCACAACTGAAACGGGCTCCATGGTAGTAAGATATTACAACTGAAACGGGCTCCATGGTAGTAAGATATTACAACCGAAACGGGCTCCATGTTAGTAAGATATTATCACTGAAACGGGCTCCATGTTAGGAAGACACAGTCACGTATAACTGAGATATACCATTGGAGATACACCAGCTTCAAATTCACTTCTTAAAGTGGGTGTTTTTCTGCAGCCACGGCTGCTCCTAGCGTATGACGGTGTGGTGAACATACTGCTGGCGGTTCATATGCAGCATAGTGTTGCTTAAGTATGAATACAAATGTAAAAATAATGTATTTACATACAAAACATGCATTCGATTTAGTCACCTTGTCAGATTTAGAGAGAGGATACTGTATGTGTCGATAAGTGAAATTCATATTGTATTTACTTGCAAATGTGCATTTTTCCCCCAGTACAGATAGCTGGTTAAGGAGGTATGTGCAGATTTGATGAACAGATAAGAAAAGAAGTTGAACGGTACGGATGATACGGTAATATAATCTAAATATTGGGTATCAACCGGTGTTAAATTGCCAATGCAATAGAAGAGAACCACGGAGAAAATGATACTGACTCTCATTCATTCACATGCTCACATGCAGGACTTGTACACGAATAAATGAAATGGGTCTATGGCAGCGGCTCTCATGACCCACATGTGGAAATACTGTTCGGCCCCGCAACCCACCAGATAGCTTGTGCAGTAAAAAAGAGCAACCAATTTTCAATATCTGTCAAAAAGTGAGATAATTAACAAACCCCTCTGTATTGTTCATCAATGCAGTATTCCCCCTCCTTTTTTTTAAGATGTTTCCCCCCTTTTTTCTGGATGGCCAGTGGATCCGGCCAATTACCCCACTCTCCGGAGCCGTGCCGGTCGCTGCTCCACCCCCTCTGCTGATCCGGGAAGGGCTGCAGACTACCGCATGCCTCCTCTGATATATGTGGTGTCACCAGCCGCTTCTTTTCACCTGACAGTGAGGAGTTTCGCCAGGGGGACGTAGCGCATGGGAGGATCACACTATTCCCCCCAGTTCCCCCTCCCCCCTGAACGGGTGCCCAGACCGACCAGAGGAGGCGTTAGTGCAGCAACCAGGACACATACCCTCATCCGGCTTCCCACCCACAGACACGGCCAATTGTGTCTGTAGGGATGCCCGAACAAGCCGGAGGTAACACGGGGATTCGAACCACCGATCTCCATGTTGGTAGGCAACGGAATAGACCGCTACACCACCCGGATGCCCAGTATTCCCATTTTCAGTCTTTAGTCACGGCTGACTAATGATCAGATGAAACATATTAGTGAGACACGTTAATGTTAAACATTATTTTATTGATATTTTGGATTACGAATAAATGTTTGCATTGTTTGAATTCACTCAAAAAAGCATGAAAATAAATTATTTCTCTTCTTGGTTTATACATTTTTGAGATAGTATAGATATTTTATCACAAAAACAGAAAATAAATTTGCACATTTTTTTTCCCTCTATCTCCAAACAAAATGTGTTTTAGATATCCCACCTGTGACCCACTTGTGGGCCGCCGCGGGGCCCATAGTTTGAAAACCACCGATCCAGGGAACCGTTGAATCCTGAATGATATCAAAATTGAACAGCAGTCCAGAGCAGATGGCCAGAAGTCCTTCAACTGGCAGATGCATAGCCGCTGACACACGAGCACTCGAAGCGCCCCTTTAAGTACATTTTGTGAGAATGACTGGAGGCACGAAGATGCGCTGCAGATGCACGAGCTCTGAGAATGAGTTCGGTTTGTGGCTCAACTCCGTTGACATTTGTAACTTGTTTACTAATCTTATCTAGCATCCAGTAACTCACAAACAACAGTGTGTTGTATCCAGAAGCCACAAACTGTTTGCCAAAAAGAAGTTGTTTGGTGTGTGCCAGCCACATGCAAACTTCTTTATCTCTTTTGATGTTCTTTGACGCTCTATATTTTCCCCGAACACCTTCGAATACCTTCTCTTTTCAGTCCACATATATCTACCCTCTCACTTCAACAGCATTGACTCACTTCAGCATTTCTGAATAGCTTTTGTGCTGCAGCTGCGAGCATTGCAGCAAACGATATAGGCGGCCACTTAGAAAGACGTCTTTTATAAGTCAGAGCTCTATTACAGCCTCTAGCCAAGGTTGTCACAGGTGCCACAATGGCACATGCTGGGAAGAGGGACAATATGAAGCAGAGCTTTACTGTATAGCATCTTGGCAATAGAAAGAGTACCTTATAGAGCACTGTGCTTCTCATAAGCGGGAACATGCTGGAGCTTAGCAGTGGAAGGCGAGGACCACATGTGTTCAAATGTAACGTGATGCTTTTGTGTCTTCGGCCTGTTGGATAACGGCCTTGTGGCTTGCGTCAGCTAAGGACAGTCTTGTCAAAATCTGCAGCCTTTTTGTATAGCCTGCAACATCTTCAGGCTTTCAGGATGAGATTTTTGAAGTTGAACTATGAGTCACAGACCATGTGCATGTCTTCTAGCTGTATAATATCTTGCTTGTGCTAAACAGAAAATCTTGTATATTCTTTTGATTTTTGGCAGTTGCTACTGCATCATTTTGATGCTGTGCCCGTTAAGGAGACTTAATAAAAACCACAAATCAAAAGTGATTTTCTTGGCAATTAAGTAAAAGTCTTCGACTGAAAGTCAAATGTCCAAAAAAAAAAAAAAGAGGGCACGTCTCCTCTATTTTGTATTGCTGTTGCATAACTTCTCAATACAGGGACCAGATCCAGCATAGTGCAAGGGCTCATGGGATATTTATGGTGTCAGCTTTGTTTCAAAATTGAGTCAATTTAGAGAAACAATGCATAAATGCAAAGGATGCGATTAAAATGTTTCCATCATGTCTTATGAACAAGGCCGGTAAACTGCAAATGTCTCTTCCCAGACACATAGCCTGCAAATAAATACATATCGGCTCATAGCCGAAGAAAATATCTCCACAAACATTTCGAAACACAAATAATATTTCCAAATGGTATTTAATGTTTTGAATCTGCATTTGCGAATAACAAGTCCTGTGTGGATTGGCTCACATTTGTATTACAGATTTAGCTTTGTAGCTAACATGTATAAAGACCGAGATAAGGCTGCTTATTGTGAGAGTTTTGAGTTTTCTAAATTCACACTGGCCAAAACACCCGCAAAAAACACGCTAATATCCGCCTTTGGTCAATGTAAAAAGGCGGATGTTAGTGGGTTTTTTTGGCCAGTGTGAAAGGCTAAGTTATGTGATGCAGCCTTTCTTGTTCGTATCCTTTATTCCCCCCCGTTTTTCTCCTCAATTGTACCTGGCCAGTTACCCCATTTCCTGCGCCGTTCCAGTCGCTGCTCCACCCCCTCCGTTGATCCGGGGAGGGCTGCAGACTACCACATGCCTCCTCCGATATATGTGGAGTCGCCAGCAACTTCTTTTCAACTGACAGTGAGGAGTTTCACCAGGGGGATGTAGCGCATGGGAGGATCACGCTATCCCCCCCCCCCCGAAAAGGTGCCCCCACCGACCAGAGGAGGCACTGGTGCAGTGACCAGGACACATACCCACAATCTGGCTTCCCACCCCCAGACATGGCCACTTGTGTAGGGACGCCCAACCAAGCCGGAGGTAACACGGGGATTCGAACCAGTGATCCCTATGTTGGTAGGCAACGGAATAGACCACTATGCTACCCGGACACTCCCATATCCGTTTTGCCTCTCAGGTGAACAGAATGACGCGACATTGCAGACCGAGCTGTGATGGGATTGTCTGAAGTGAGTATCCATTGGGGGGGGGGGATGCTTGTGTGGATCAGAGGAATTCTGCTCTCTTCTCAGATTTTCCAAATAATCTGGAAAAACAATCATGAGCCAGTCCACACGATTTGTTATTCACAGATGCAGATTCAGGAATTCAAATACAATGTAGAAATATCTGATTTGGGATAATATGAAGACAGGTGTACTGGAAGAGTTATACTGAATTAAAAGCAGTTGTTTGTTTAACACAGATGACAGTTGGTCCAAGGAATCCAATGTGCTAATTAATTGATTGATTTTTTTTAATTTTGTTTGTTTTTGTTGTTGTTCATTTAATCTAAAAGTTGATCCTTCAGACAGGTGCACATCATTCAAATGAATTTATTCTAAATAAGTTATAATTTTCCGACACATTCGTCATTTACATTTTAGAATGATTTTTAGCAGACCTTGTCATGTCAACTTAACTCGGGTGAGGTAATGAATGTTTCTCCCTTGGCATCTGCAACTGATCAATATAATTGATTCAGCGAGAATGAGGAGGACTTTGGGAGTAGTTTAACTTGCATTCATCCACAGCAAATGATTAATCAAATGCAAATCATTCATGAAATGCAAATTATTAGTTTTTAGTTTTGATTTGGCAAGGGTAGCATTCAAACTTGATGAGCGTTTGGCATCACAAGGCCGTATCCTGATAATTTCCTTATCCAAACTGAAATATTGAAGAGTAATTAGTCACAGGCCTCAATTTCAATTCATCATTTATAATTTCATGCAGCCTTAAAAGACAAGACAGCTTTGATTTAAACATAGAAAAACTTCTGGTTGACTTTTCACAGTCATTTCATAAAATGCCTAAACTCTGGTTTTGACTCATCTTTAGTTTGATTTAAATTGAGGGTATTGTCTTTCTAACCTCTTAATAGAACCTTTATGGTCAAATCATCTCATATCATACAATTTACCATATATCATATCATGTGTCACACCTCTATCAACTTATTCGTGAATGAATTGTCAAAGAATCTCGCTGAATTTCTTAACTGCCCTGGTTGATGACCATGCATTTTTGAATATATCACATCATATCAAATCATATATTATATTATATCATATCACATGACACACCTTCATGAAGTTATCGTTTAAGTAATTGTCAAAGAATTTGGATGATTGTCCTGATTGTTGCCTTTTTGCCATATGCTAATGTTCAACCAGCATAATAACACCTCTTGTCAGAAAGCTGACTTAACCTCAAGAAGGAAGTTGTAGTTTTGCAAGGTGATGAGAACAGTGATAATACCTGAAAGGGCATTTTAAATATTGTTATGGGTCTATTTGGGATGTAAAGCTGACCTAATCAGAGCAATGGTACGTTGACATGCCAGTGGGGCAAATTGCCCTCTCTACCAACTGTGGCCACCTGACAGTACATTCAACATGGTCTGGTTGGATGAACGTGCCACTTGCTTATCTGTCACTGGTTTCATCTCTGTTTCAGCAGTAAAAACATAGCGGGCATGTCTGTAAATGTAGTCTTACTTCACCGAACAGTAAGCTGAGATCACTTTTCCAATATATTTGAGGCATGAAATAGACCATGTAGTTGCTGAATCTGGCTCCATTTCACTTCTACAACGTCTTGTTCATGCGAATCAGAGTTTGGAACATAACTGCTCTATCTGATCTGCTGCTAAAATTCATTCATCACTTGCACAAAGTTCAGAAACTCTGTTTTTTGACATTTTCCTTGTCTACTCAGTTCCTCCGTCAATCCCATGTGCATGACTGCCACCTGTTTCCATAGCACATGAACTGAGAGGTGAGGTTTAGCCCGCCTCGCTCTGCTGGCATGTAAATGCACCATAAGAGGTACCGTGGCTTCAGTCCATAAGATACCATTACATCTCACGCTGACTGAAACATTTTCTTTAGAGAAGTTAACAGATAGAAAATAAACAGGACAAAAACAAGACTGGTCCCCGTATGAGTTAGCCTGATAATACAGCTAGCATAGTCAACCAATTACAGCACTGAAAAAAGGGAAAGACAGATCTGAAATTACCAAAGTGGAAGTTGCTAGGTTTTCACTCCATGACAGTTTGATATGTTGGTCTCTGTTTTACTGGCTATAGGCCAGAGTCATGGCAGATGCCCAGTGTCACAGATAAAATCATCCAAAGAGGGACAATAAATCCCCGACTCTGACCTTTGCTGGCACCAGGAACCCGAGCACCTTCCAAATGCTAAGGACGAGGGGAAGATTGAGGCTTGGAGAAAGAGAGATGGACTACTGATGGCAGACTTAATTTCTCAATTTTTTTCTCACCTCTGCCAGCATTGCTCACCTCCTGTTATGGCCGACACTGATCTTCTTCTTTAAACTCATCCACCTTCACCACCTCTACTCCTTGCATCCTCACCATTCCGCTGTCCTCCTTCTCATTCATGGAA
>NC_079223.1:13860071-13872571 GCF_029633865.1 Lampris incognitus
TCTCTCTCTCTCTCTCTCTCTCTCTCTCTCCCTGATGGAGTCCCACCGTAGGAAAAGTGTTCCATATGTTGGCCATCATTGGCCAGGCGGATGGATACTATCGAGCGGACGTGTCTTGCACAGCTTGTGGCCAAGCCAGGCAAGATGGAGCCAGGCCAGCTTGCTATGCAACACAGCTGGGGGGCACATTAACCCTGACTCTGTATGTGAATGTTGTTGTTTGTGTGTGTGTGTGGAGAGAGAGAGAGAGAGAGAGAGAGAGAGAGAGAGAGAGAGAGAGAGCAAGAGAGATAGGGGGAGTGCTAGTGGT
Source organism: Lampris incognitus (assembly GCF_029633865.1). Taxonomy (NCBI): domain Eukaryota; kingdom Metazoa; phylum Chordata; class Actinopteri; order Lampriformes; family Lampridae; genus Lampris; species Lampris incognitus. Next base: position 13,860,382 of record NC_079223.1, read on the forward strand.
TGTTACTTAGATGGCCATACATATGTCTGCTGTGTAGAGATAACCCCCCCCCCACACACACACACACACACACACACATACTTTAATTTCCAGTTTTCTAGTGAGAATGTGAAAAGAGATTAAAGAAAGAATTAACCGGACTTGAAGAAGAAGAATAGAAAAGGCTGTGTGTGGATAATGCTATGCTTGCATGTAAAGTGTTGTGCATTTTTATATTTAATTCTTTGCTACAATGTAGGACGTGAATGCATTTTATGCATTTGTTCTTTGTTTGCCATCTTCTTTGCGGTGTTTTTCTGCAGTGCACAAGGGTTTCACTGAGGATTAAATGACTGGTTGAAACAGATGCATTTTACAGAAATCATGAACATGTATTTCAGGATTAGGAATACGTCCAACATGGGGTTGAGAACATTAAGTGAGAAGGATTTCGGAGTTAACACAGTAGGAGTTTTCACACATGCAGTGTTTGTTCAGGAACACTTCCTGCATGGTGTCATGTGTGAATGGGACCAGGGACCGATATTCAGGGAAATCTGTACCGCCAATTTCCCACATCAAGACCATGCGACACTTCAAGGAAATGTTAGGTAAGGCTGCGCTGTGAATGAAAGCAGTAATATTGCAGGGAAGCGCATGTAAAGGGTTACGTCCGTCTGACTAGAGACTTTGATGTGGCACGACAGAACCAATCACAAGACTCCACTGATGACGTATTTGAATCTGTGACGGTTGCCTTGCCTCACAGGCGATTGAATAACTGCGATACAATGTATCGAATGTGTGTTTCTGATTCAAGTAGATCACAAAAAAAAAATTCTTGTCTCAAGTTCAATATCAAATACGTTACAAGAACAATGGAACCAGACAAAAACAGCTCCTCGCCCGCCATATTACTGAAAATAATAAGAGACATCTTCCGCGGTGTTGGTTACACACACATCCGGCCTAGTCCCATCTTCTTCTGTTGAGTTTTATGGTGGTTGGCATCCATAATGTTGTATTTCCGCCATCTGCTGGATTGTCCCTTTGCCCCATCTATTCCAGCATTACCATGGCATGTGTGAAAAGGCACAAGACGGAAATGTTCCTGAATGTAGCTGCATGTGTGAAAATCACTAGCGGTACCTTAAAGGTTATCCCAGTAATTTACTGGGAACTATGTGTGAAAGGTACAGGGGTGTCCAAGTTTGGTTCTCCAGATTACTACAAGTGAAAGATGTTCTCAGTTCAACATTTTAACAGGATGTCCCTGGTGTGTTGAATCATTTATCCAGTCAGATGCTTGCCATACAGGGTAAGGATAGGGTTAGCTTAAGGTCGACATGTCAAAAGCTGGTTTGAAAACATCTCTCACTTGCAGGAATCAGGCCATGCATCCCACCCGGCATGATACAAGTCCAGTTTACCCATTCAGAAGCTCTGCTGGGATGTTTGGGGCAGACGCTCAACAAACACCCACAGTCCATGGTGATTTTAAAGGGATTAAAATGCAAGAAATGTTATCCTGTAATGTAAAAATATGGACTTCATTATCAGCACAAACTTGGATATCATGATACTGTCCTACTCTTTCCAGAATTTACTAATGTAACAGAGTTAAAATGCACTTTAATAATTCGTATTTCCAAAGTAGTATTTGTGAATTTTATCTTACCGAGTATGTAGCCCCTTTTACCCCGTGACTATATAGGGCAGGGTCCTAGGTTTTCTCACTATAATCCAATTTACATTCATCTTAGTTTGTGTTCCCTAATTATATCAATTCCCATGAAATGAATAACCTTTAGATGAATAAGCAAACAAGACAAAGTTGCAACTCGAAATATTTAGTTTAGTTTAATTATTGTAAAGAAAAAGCAATACATAAATAAATAAATAAATAAATGGTGCACTTAGTGCAGTTCAAATGCAAAATTAAAGTAGGTACCTTTTCCACTATCCCAAATCAAGCACATTAAACATTAACTAAACTAAAGCCGGCATCTATCAAACTAATAAAGAGGTCTTGAAAAACCCATCCTCGTTGCAGGCCTGATTTACGTGTCCAACCCACGTTACCTTCAGTCTTGCGAGCTAAACGGACAAACGTACTCACTCGGTTCAGGAGAAGGGCAGTTCCAGATGTTCAGGAAATGGCGGCCTGAACATTTCCTGGTCCGGGCGCGGGTGAAAAGGAGGCGGGAAGGCTTGCTGCTGGTGACTCGCTCCCACGTGAGAACCCCACGTAGCCGGAGGAGGTCTGAGCAAACCCTGCTGGCTCAACCCACCATCTGGTGTGTCCGATCCCGTACGAGTCTTCTTTCAATAGCTGCGTATGTTCACTGAACTAGCCAACAAGGCTACTAGGTCAGCTAGCTTAACTAACTAGCTGGCTAACGGCCGTCACGGACGGTCTAACCGGCGTTCACTTTACATCCACCATTAACACACCTACAGCTTACGCCTTCGAATATTGTGCGATTAAATTTGTAAACTATAAGAGTGACGTTTTCCAACTATCGCCGCTTCACCTGCCTCGAATCTACCGCGTCTTTTCTCCTTCCTCCTCTTCTTCTTCCCCCGCTTCTTCTTCTCCCCTCTTCCGCTTGCCCCGCCCCTCACGTGGCCCTTCCCCCTTACTCCTGATTGGCTTTACGTACAATAGGCAAGTCAAATAAGAAAACATATACATACTTCAATATGGTACAACTGTACCAAAATAATACACTTTATGAAACCAAAATAGTAACCGGGTTAGAAGTAATTTTTATTTACCGTTATTTTTAACGATTCTCGTGGACATTACCGTACTGCACATCGCCTTTCTGTACCTCCTGAGTTTCCGTAGCCCCCTCTTCCTCACAGCGCCGTTTTGCATTGCTGAGGGGGTCGGCGTGCAGAGGGCGCCGGAAGGCACATGCATGTGAGTTGCGTTTGCCTTCTGCAGGAGCAAATAAATGCTGGAAAACAGCCCCTTGCGTAGTCACCTTTCCTGCCCACATCCGTTGCACTAAGTTATCCATGCTATTGCAAATTAACCGAGGAGGAAGCCGACTTCCACTGTTTCATTTTCACACTAAATCATATGGCGTGGAAGTGCGACTTCTTTGCAAACTTTAGGAGCTGACCTTTCCTTCACACCCACCGTGGTACAGATCTGTCAAGATGGAATCTGAAAGTGAAAGGACAGAGAGAGAACGTGTGCGAGAGAGAAATCAGGGAGCTATATGTTAATGCCACACGGAGGACTGGAATGGTGAGTCATGAGTGCCTCCCGTCGACGGTATCCGCCAGCTGTCGCGTCGCCGCTGACCTTTTGCTGTGGCCCAGGGTGACCTGCACTTAGGACGGCGGTGTAAACTTGCACTCTCGACCCCTGACATTTTCCAGGCCCGGGGCTACGGTGGGCGCGCGGGGGGCGGGGGGGGTTGGTGTGTCGAAATCAGGACGCACTGATGTGACACTGGACTGTGTGCGTGTGTGGGTACGTGCACGCGCGTGCGTTTATGTAGTAGAGGGTGCACGAGGCCACTTAAAACAAATTTGCAGCGGTGAAAGGTTGTTTTAGTTTCAAACCGGTGGACGACGGATATTGTTTTCTGCAGAGTTTTAACCGTGAAAGAAGTTTCCGAGTTTTAACTCATCTGTATCGAGGGTCTAAAGGCAATAGAGGTGTCGTATCGATTGGTTCTGATTAATTGGTTGGCTGATTGGTCCTCAATCAGGTCTTGCAGTGCTGCCGCTACTGATGGTTTTCTGTTGTGTCAGGTGGTTCATTACGTTCACCTGTTGTGACTAAGATGGCTGTAGCGCCTGTCACAACAGATCTTTTTATTTCAAATGTTTCTACTTTTTTCTATTTATCTGACAACGCTTTATCTGTGGTGTTTTTCCTCATCTGAGTCGAGGGTCTTAAGGATAGGTGGAGTCATACCTTCGCATTTATTCTACATTCATCCATCCATCCGAACCGCTTATCCTGGCCGATTCACCTGACCTACATGTCTTTGCACTGTGGGAGGAAACCGGAGCCCCCGGAGGAAACCCACGCAGACAACATGCAAACTCCACACAGAGGATGACCCGAGATGACCCCCAAGGTTTGACTACCCCGGGGCTCGAACCCAGGACTTTCTTGCTGTGAGGCGACCGCGCTAACCACTGCGCCACCGTGCCGCCCAAGTAATGTAGGGTAATGTGTTATTTAGGGATTTATGAACGTAGTTTGACTTGACTTATGTCATGTAGCTATTTGGAGAGGACAGCGGTCGATATCCTCAAGAGGTACCTCAGAACGGAACGATGAGAAGAGATATTTACAGCACGATGAAGATACCATGAGAGAAAAAAGATCTCATAGGGATAAAGACAGGCCAAATAGGAGAGAGAATGAGAAAAAGAAGGTATCGAGGAACATGCAGACATGACTTGAGGGTGCGAGAAGGAGAAAAAAGAGAAGCGAGAATACAGGACAGATAGCAGAACACCGGGACGGAGATAAAACCTGTATTACATGAAATTAATGGTGGTCTTTGCGGGCAGTACATGAATCACAGTCCTCCTCTCCGGCGGGGAGAAAGAGACGAGGCAGACAAAGGAGAACAGAGCGGTGGGCATGCTAACTACCACTTCAAAGGTCCCCATTTAACTACACTCCATACACCTCTGACAAGCTGAGAGAGAGAGACACACACAGACAGAGAGAGACACAGAGAGAGAGAGACCTTTAAGAGAGAGTGAGAGAGAGAAATAGAATTGTAAATTTTTAAAACAAGTCTTTATTTAACAAAAAAAATGATCAGAAAACAAACTTGATATTTTTTAACAATATAAACAATATTTGTCAAATTACAAACACTTTACATGAGAGAGCGACAGATAGAGAGAGAGGGGGGGGCGGGGTGGGGGTGAGTGACACGGAAGAAGAGAGGGAGAGAGAGAGAAAAATGAAGGTGAGGGGTATTTAAGAGCAGAAAGAGGGTATAAATATGTGCAGCCTGGATAGGGGAAGAGGTGCTGGAGAAAATGGAGAGAGAGAAAGAAAGGGATGAGGGAGAGTGGGTGTGACTCGCATGGCGGAGGAAAGAAAAAGAAGGAGAGCCCCCCCCCCACACACACACACACACAATCAACATACAAACGCATGTGCAGACAGACACAACTACCTGTCTGCTTTTAGGGGGCGGCCACGAAAATGAAAAACATTTCACTTACACACATGCACAATAGAGTACAATGGAAATACGCACTACCTCACACGCCTGCAAACCACACACAAACCCCCACACACTAACGTACACCTGACCCTCCCCCTCCCCCCAACACACACACACACACAAACACACACACCACCCTGCTGGGTGAGGTCATGAAAAGATGAAGATATTTTTTTTCTTCTTCTGTGTTCTTCCCCCAGTTCTCTGGCCACTGCACGGGCTTGTTCTTTGGTGAATAAATCAGTGTAATTCTAAAGTGACAAGCGGGAGATTTATGAAGGGAAAAGTGCATGTTTCTATTGGAATTTATGGTGCAGTGCAAGGGATATGCAGATGAGAGTGCAAAGTGTGTTGCAGGTATGGTGGTGTGTGTGTGTGTGTGTGTGTGTATGCAGGTGGTTTGTCAGAGAGGAGTACAGTGCACCGTGAGAGCATACGTTCTCATTTTACCCTTTCCCGGGTATACTGATTTATGAAAGTCCATCCATAACTGTTACTTTACCTCCTTTGCGCTTGTCACGGTGGCTTATCTGTGCAACAGCATGTGGTGCGTGCACGCCCCCCCCCCAAAAAAAAGCAAAACCTAAACCATTGTTCTTGTTTTAAAATGATCAATGCATCGACCACCCCTGTTGTTTGGCGGCTGTGTTATGCTGCTAGAAACACACAAAAAAACAGCATGAATAAGAGGAGTCTCACGGTCGGCCAGAGAGCAACCACTGAAAATAGAAGGTAGCATCCTCCCCGAATGACTGAACTTGAATCTCCGAGAGGAGGTTATTTAGACAAAACCCTGTCTGAGGTATTGACTTTAAGTTGACTGCTGTGGAAGAAGCAAAGCCTATAGAGGTACGCAGATCCAACCACACGTTTTCAAGCTAACCAACCAACCACCCCTGCACATATGTGTGCTCATAGCACAACAACCCCCCCTAAAAAAAGAGGTGTTATCATCACAAAGGTGCTATTTGTGAGCCTTTTTATGCATATTAGTGGGATAATTTATGAGGATTTTCAAACATGACAAAGGGGCTGGTGGGGAGCTGTCACTATGAAGGCTCTATTAGTGGATGAGAGGACCACGCAGTCGAGCACATTTTGGAAACCTCTGAGAATTTAAACCCCCCCCCCACGCCCCGTCGTTTTTCTGCAATTTCTGCAGCTTTGCTGAAATCGAAAGATGGATTCTCGATAACCTCAATAAGTCTCAAATCAAATTATTCTGGAGAAATACAGCCAAGGGTTTGCTAATGCTGTTAGCGTTATCTCGCATCGCCGCCACAGACGCCGGTGGTGAGTGAGGAGCAGTTTGTTATAAACACGCTAAAAGGGTCAGCATTGTTATGCGGGTCTCCAGAAACAGCCAGAAAGATGAAATTATGATCATGACAGGAACCGATTTGAAAACCGTTCAGGAAATCACATCCATGAAAGTATTAGCTCGTAAAAGTAGCGCTCGTTAAAATGTAACCTGTGTAAGTTTAACAAGAACTCAGGGGAAAAAAAGGCCAAACATTTGCACTCTGTTACTTGTATAACACATGTGATTGACTCCTGTTACTGTTTTGGACTCGGCCATTCTAGCTCAGTTTATTGTGGAGGATATAGCTTGAGGTGATTCAGCACAACGCCGGGGATCACTTGATCACAGTTTGTCTCTTTGTTGAACTATTTCATCATGAAAGATCTCAAATGTAACCACAGCAACTTGTAACAACTTGTAACAATGAATTTGTGATGATAAAAGCACGGCAAGACGAGCTGGTTGCTGCACGGCGGCCTCCCACTGCTCCTGGCTACACAGCTAGGATGGGTTAAATGCAGAGAAGGATTTCCTCACGGGGATTAATAAAGTATATCAAAAATACAAAAATAAAATCAATCAAAAACAAAACCATTCCGTCCACATTGTCTTTCCAGAAACTGTCTATGTGTTCGCCACAGAGAAAAATTAACTTTTTTACAAAGTTTGACATTAACTTCTGCATACTTAAACTATCTGTCACACACACACACACACACACACACACACACACACACACACACACAAACCTTGCTTTGCTTGCTGGTTGTCCATCATATCCGATGATGACCATCTTCTCCTATTTGTGGGTCCTTTGGTCCGACCCTGGATGCACAGTTGCGGTTGCAGACCGGGCATGTAAAAGTGGTGCTGGGGGTGGGGGTGGGGGGTGGGGGGTAGCTTTGCGAGCATGCCTGTTCGCACGCTTTGCTACACGGTGTTGTGTGCACTGGTTTTCCATATACTTCACCCCCTTGTGGGACGTGAGAGCGCCACATGGTGTGGCAGGAGGCAAGTTCCTCCAAAGAAGAGGGGTTGATCTGGCATCTTTTCAGTGTGGTCTTCATTTGGTCTTTGAACCACTTCTTCTGCCCACCAGCAGTATGTTGGCCAAGGTGTAGTTGGCCGTAGAGGACTTTACGTGGGCCTGGGCATGCAAATGACATGCCCAGTCCACCTGAGCTGATGGTGGTTTAGAGTAGATCCCACGCTGCAACTGCCTGCCCGCCCCGACACCTCTGGGTGTGGCACTCTGTCCTCCAAAGTAATGCTGAGGATCTTCTGGAGACATCTCACATGGAGGGCCTCCAGGCTTCTGCACACACACACACACACACACACACACACACACACACACACTCGCAAATCTATACTTGTGGGGCCCCCTCATTGACTACATTAATTTACTAGCCCTTAACCCTAACCTTAACCACGCAAACTACGTGCCTAATGCTAACCCTTAACCTAACCTTAACCCTTACCCTAACCCTTAACCTAACCCTAACCCTTACCCTAAACTTAACCGAACCCTAACCCTTACCTTAAACTTAACCTAACCCCAACCCTTACCCTTACCCTAACCTTAACCTAACCCTAACCCTAACCTTAACCTAACCCTGATTCTAACCTTAACCCTAAAACTAAGTCCTAACCCTAAAATAGACCCTTTTACTTGTGGGGCCCCATGAAATGGACCCAGAAGGTAGGTGGTTTCTGGTTTTTCTATCCTAATGGGGACATTTGGTCCCCATTAGGATATATATATATATATATATATATATATATATGTATATAGCGTTTTTTTCCGAAACCGTCAGTGTTGTTATAAGTGTTACAAAACTTTTGGTTTAAACACACACACACACACACACACACACACACACACACACACACACACACACACACACACACACACACACACACACACACACCAAAAGTCTGGTGTGTGTGTGTGTTTGTGTGTGTGTGTGTGTGTGTGTGTGTGTGTGTGTGTGTGTGTGTATACCAAAAGTCTGATCTGAAAGCGAGTGTTTAGCCGGGGGCATGGTCTCTGTTAGCGGTGGTGGTGGTGGTGGGGGGGGGGGGCTGTTCGGAGGGGAGGAACCGGCGTTCGGGGGTGAGTCCCAGCACGAGCCAGCCTTGAGGACGAGGCCTTGTGACTCCCATTGACCGAAACACATGACCGATCGAACACTGCGGTTTCCCGCCACAGCCGGCGCGGAAGCAGCCACCGAGCTACAGCGCCAAACACAGAAGGAGTTCAGTGCGGTTCGCATGACTAACGCTTCATCTTGTCAACGAAAAAGATCAATTAAAAACAAAACGCAAGCCGAGGATAAATGTCAGTAGCTTGTGTTTATTGGAGGGAAATATCGCGGCTGTTCGTGAGTACGGTCGTTTCTTTATGATCGTTATGCTTGTTTGTTTTGCGTGTCTTGGAGATCTAAATGCCTACTCCAGGGATAAACAACGCCTCGTTTTCATCAGCCGTGTTTTGAGAAGGCTTACCACCTTTATTAGAGCGGGCAAATAACGAAGTTTATTCAGATAAGTAAAATCTAAACTCAGATGTGTGTTTATGGCCTCCGGGCATGCTTGGCATTCTGGTGGAGCAGCCGCGACTGAGACAGAACAGTCACCCATCTGATGAGCTGGATGCTAAAATAAACCCGCAGAATGGGTGTAGGGAGTGTTTCATGTCACGTACAACACACACGCGCACACGCACACACACACACACACACACACGCCCGAGCACGCCATCTCTCAAAGGGCGTCATATTTTGGTCTGTCTTTAAACATTATTTTGCCTCTTTTGAGTCATTAAGCAAACAAAAGTCCACTGCCATTCAAGACGAAACTCTAATCACATCCACACTTTTGTTTAAACAGAGCAAGAGAGAGAGCGAGAGACAGAGCGAGGGAGAGAGAGAGAGAGGGAGCAATAGACAGAGCGAGCGAGAGTTAGAGAGAGAGCAATAGAGAGAGAGAGAGCAATAGAGAGAGAGCGAGCAATAGAGAGAGGGAGCGCAGTAGACAGAGAGAGCGAGAGAGAGAGCGAGAGAGCGCAAGAGAGAGAGAGCGAGCAATAGACAGAGCGAGAGAGCTAGAGAGAGAGCAAGAGAGAGAGAGAGAGAGAGAGCAATAGACAGAGCGAGAGAGCTAGAGAGAGAGCAAGAGAGAGAGAGAGAGAGCAAGAGAGAGAGAGAGAGAGAGCAATAGAGAGAGGGAGCGCAGTAGAGAGAGAGAGCGAGAGAGAGAGCGAGAGAGCGCAAGAGAGAGAGAGCGAGCAATAGACAGAGCGAGAGAGCTAGAGAGAGAGCAAGAGAGAGAGAGAGAGAGAGAGCAATAGACAGAGCGAGAGAGCTAGAGAGAGAGCAAGAGAGAGAGAGAGAGCAAGAGAGAGAGAGAGAGAGAGCAATAGAGAGAGGGAGCGCAGTAGAGAGAGAGAGAGCGAGAGAGAGAGAGAAAAAATGAAAGACCATCAGAATGAGAGACTGGTGAGGACACTAATGAGAGAGTTGACAGTGTTTACCCAAGCTTAAGAGAGAGAGAGAGAGGAGACGAGACATAATGATAAAGAAGGGAAAGTTAGAGAGCAGCAAATGACTGGCATCCAAAAAGAGATGAATACAAAACACTAGAAGATAGAAGACAACTCTCCTGTTAACTTCATGACGGTGTAAGTGGTGTTCTTCAGTTTACGGCTTCACATGATTGTGTGTGTGTGTGTGTGTGTGTGTGTGTGTGTGTGTGTGTGTGTGTGTGTGTGTGTGTGTGTGAGTATCAGTGATAGTCTGTGCATGTGTGTCTTTTTGTCCGAGGAGGTTGGAACATATTGTAATTACTCACTGCATTAAAGGTGCTCTCTGTTATGGCTCGTAACGTTTGAAAACACCCACCGGTCATTTCCTTCAGCAGCCATTAGCCAGCCTGACATCAACCATGCCCCACATTAATACACACACACACACACACACACACACACACACACACACACACACACACACACACACACACACACATAAGAGCAGCCAAAAGTAGTAGTAGTAGTAGTAGCAGTAGTAGTAGTAGCAGTGGTGGTGGTGGTAGAAGTCATAGTAGTAGTAGTGGTGGTGGTAGTAGTAGTAGTAGTGGTAGTAGTGGTAGTAGTAGTAGTAGTAGTAGTGGTGGTGGTAGTAGTGGTAGAAGTCGTAGTAGTAGTAGTAGTGGTGGTGGTAGTAGTAGTAGTAGTGGTAGTAGTGGTAGTAGTGGTAGAAGTCGTAGTATTAGTAGTAGTGGTGGTGGTAGTAGTAGTAGTAGTGGTAGTAGTGGTAGTAGTAGTAGTAGTAGTAGTAGTGGTGGTAGTAGTAGTAGTAGTGGTAGTAGTGGTAGAAGTCGTAGTAGTAGTAGCAGTGGTGGTGGTAGTAGTAGTAGTAATGGTAGTAGTGGTAGTAGTGGTAGTAGTGTTAGAAGTCATAGTATTAGTAGTAGTGGTGGTGGTAGTAGTAGTAGTAGTGGTAGTAGTGGTAGTAGTAGTAGTAGTAGTGGTAGTAGTAGTGGTAGTAGTGGTAGTAGTAGTGGTAGTAGTGGTAGTAGTGGTAGAAGTCGTAGTAGTAGTAGTCGTGGTGGTGGTAGTAGTGGTAGTAGTAGCAGCAGTATTCCTCTGCCCTATTGGACTTGAGCCTAGTTTTTTGGCACTTGCATTGTCGCCCCCTGATCTTTGGTTGTATTGTATTAACTCTCAGATGTACGTCGCTTTGGATAAAAGTGTCTGCTAAATTAATTTGTAAATTGTAGCTGTAGTAGTAGTAAAAGTAGTGGTAGTAGTGGTAGTGGTGGTAGTAGTGGTAGTAGTAGTAGTAATAGTAGTGATAATCAGGGTGTGAATGAGAACGGTGGTACTGTTGGGTGTAAACAACGGGCGAAGACAATTAACATTGCGTAGGTGGAAGTATGCAGGCTGAGTGGCATTGTTGATGTATGCTTCAAAAAATAATGTGCTGTCCGGGATGACACCCAGACACCCAGACCCTTAACCTGAGGGGAAGGGGGGACCACAGCGTTGTCAACAGTCAAGCTAAACTATCAGGATTAGCCAAAGTAGATTTAGTGCCTATGAGAAAAACCTCAGCTTTATCACTATTACGCTTGAGGAAGTTGTACTAGAACTGATATTAGATATTTGTATGTGTGTGTGTGTGTGTATGTGTGTATGTGTGTGTGTGTGTAATGCTATTAATATTATCATTATATTATACTATTGTACTATATATTACTATACTGTACTATATATATATATATATATATATATATATATATATATATATATATATATATGAGGAAAAAGGAACAATTTATTTGTCATTGCATCTTATGTGTTACGTACACAAAAGAAACAAAATTCTGTTTCCCCCAGCCCACAGCAGTGCAACCCAAAAAACACACACATCCAAAAACCTCCAAAAACAACACCACCAAAAACAAACGAAAACAGAAAGAACAAAGCCACAACCCCCCCCCCCCAGACACACACACACACACAGCCAACAGCACAGTCCACCCAGTGCAACACAGTCCAAACACTCCACCGTTCAGAGAACGAACGCCAACCAGGACGACTGTCGGAAATGCCGATCTGCATGGGCTAGCAGTTAGCCTAGCCTGCCCCGCCTCCGCGTCCCGTCCCGTCGGACCGCCCTCCTTATGT